>NC_086251.1:9286482-9558982 GCF_021018805.1 Prinia subflava
GAAAGATGTATGAACAAATCTAAATTACATAAATCAGATGGGATTTTACCCCTAAACCAATGGGAGATGTGTCATTTACTTTCATAGGGACAGAATTACACCCTGAAAATGCAGGCCACAGTCTTACTGATGTGCATGGGGATAACAGCCATCACTACATCAGTCTGAATGTCATGTGCATTTCACTCGCACAATTCATCCTTTTATATTAGATATACTTCTCTTAAAATTTTAATATTCCAAACGACAATAAAATAAAGATGATAACAGTTATCATACTTCTAGAAAACATTTTACTCCTGATTAAGGCTTTTGGATAATAAACCACCCTAAACACAGTTACTTGAACAAAAAATGAACTTCCAAAAACAACCATTCTAGAGTATATACTTCTTCATAGGAAAGGGTTTTTAATACCATGTTTAATCTGTGCTCTTTATATGGCTGACTTTGTATGGTATTAATTTTGTTTAATGCAGTGTAGGTATATTTGTTATTCATCTTTTAATTTGCAGCTAAGTCTCTGCCTTGGAAAGTACCGAAAAGTGACTATTTATGAATGGAGTGTGGGGTGTGTGTTTGTTTTGAGTATACAATGCTGGGCTTTGACCCACAGCATTTTGTTTCTCCTTGGCTAAATAAGGAAGGAGGATGGAGAAGAGAGGAGCATGACTCACAACTAAGAGTAGATAATTCTCCTCTGTATAATGAATGCCTTTGTCATAAAGCACTTGCTCGGCAAACCTAACCTCTGCTATTCACTGGTTTCGGCACAACCTGAGGACTCTTTTCCCAATTCATTGTACATTTGCTACTTCTCATTTTAAACCCTGAAATCTGTGTCTCTATTTGTCTTGCAATTTGCCTAAGCAATGCCAGTTTGCACTGTGCCTGCTGCCAGCTGAGCTCTGTGAGCCACTCAGCGAGAGCCAACAGCCATTATCCTTCCCCACTTCTGGTAACACTGCCCTTGGTGGCATCCCTGCCACCACCACTCCCAAGCATTCCTGTAGCAGTGTAGAGAGTGCCTTGTACTCAGATTTGCTTTTTACCTCATTGCTAAAAGTATGGGACTTAAAAACAGTACTCGGTACACTTCAGGTTAGTCACTGAATTTGATCCTGGGTCAGGAAAAAAAAGGAAGAAGAAAGGCCTTTTCCACAGCTGCACTAGAAAGTTCCACTTTCTTTGCTCAGCTTTCAGTTCTAAAGATTTGTTGGATTTTGTTGGCAGGGACAAGGGCACAAGAAGGTGGCAGAGAAGACTAAGTCCTCTTGGGAGTGTTCCTCAGTGAGGTGGCAAAGGCAGCAGTCAAGCCCTTAGCAGGAATTATGCTGGCTCAGCATCAATACTGCACATTGGCTCATTGGCAGGTGTTAATGTGCTCAGAGAGAGTCTGCTAACAGCCCATGACCTGAAGGAACTCTCTAATAAGGAGCAAGTGAAGCAAGATTGATTCAAAGTAGGACAAAACCACTTCCATGTCAGAGATCCACAAAATCTGTGAAGCTGAGAGGCTCAGCTCCTTGTCTGCTCAGCACATCTCGGAGCTGTTCCCATCCAAGGGAGCAGCTCCTCTGGAATCCTCGAAGGTCAGGTTCATGCAGGTCCTTGGCAGCTCTCCTTTCTCTGCTGCACTGCCTCTACTGGTGGCTTTTCTGCAGCAGGGGAAGCTCCAGCACCAAATTGGATTAACCCCTAAGCGATGAGACTCTATTGAACAGCAATATGATCAAGCTTTACTGGATAAAACAATTATCAAGTAGCCTAGATAAAATACTCTCAGACTCTGAGGAGAGGATGATAAATAAAGAACTGCCAGTTTGGGGAAAAAAAGAGAAAAAGAAGAAAACAATTTTAAACCTACTGGGCATCAGAACCAAACAGGGAAAAGTGGGCTGCAAAAAACAGTGAGAACATGACAGTTTTTCTTTTTAAGAAACACAGGTACTTTGCAACACAAGCAATAATAGATATATCTAAATCAAATGGAATAGTAGACATTGTTACAATGGTGGAAATGACAGTTTTGTGTTAGTTCACTTTACAGATAAATTCTACAGCACAAAAGGCTAAATTCAGATACGGCAATTATGATTTAGGAAAAATTATGTAAAGGATTCAGTGTAGCAGACATACAAATTGCTTGGAATAAAAAGAATTTGAGAGAATAAAAAACTCGCCAAATTTGATTTAATATCTCTTCATCCTTGCCAAAGATGCTGGTTACTACACAAGGAAAATCTTGTATAACATGAGCAGCATAACACTTTTATTTGGATCCCTTACAAATAGCTTCAGCTGACATTTAGGCATCAAGTAAAACTAGTCAGACAGGCATGGTTGTAACCATAGCAAAGGAATATTTAAATGTGAAATGTAGGAATGTTTCTCACTGGCACAAGAACAAGGATATGGAAAAATATGGGCCGGATGTTAACTAATTCAGCTGGAATTGTCAGCATTGTGGGGGAAATTGTATGTGCCTTTTTAAAAGAGCTTACTGCTAGGAAAGCAGGTATATTGCTTCTCTGAGTTTCTGTAATATGAGTGGAAGTGATTGTTCCAGAATACCTTTCCTTTTGTCAGATCTTCTCATCCATACTCAGCCAAGGGCAGAAATGGCCAATGAAATACTTGGGTGTTGCTTATCAGTGGGTTAATCTCACGTTTATTTGTGGGATAATGTGTTTTCTGTGAGGAAGTTGGCTGCCAATTTCATTAGAAACAAGAACTAGATTTTATAATAGCAACAGAAAACTAGAAGTCTTGAAACAAGCTCATGAACCAACTCCTCATTTCAGCTGCAAGGAAATAAATGAAGGAAAGGATTTTTCTCCCTCTGCACCTGATAGCTTGTGGTTTTTTGTTTGATTGCTGGTGCAGTGAGTAGTATTTGTCAGGTTTTCTTCAGAGGTGTGGAAGAAATCAATCTACTGCATTTTGCTTCCATGAGATACACTCCATTACTACTAGTCTAGGCCTCAGCTTTTTGTTTCTAATTATCTGTTTCTCTTGATTCTTCAAAATAGTTTATTTAGCTCTAAGAGAACACTTTCCTTGAGAACAGTAATGATGTCCCATTCTTTTCACTGAAATGCTAAGTTCTGTATGTACCAGGTCCATTCCAGCACATCCCTACTCAGTAACGTCTTAGTCCTCCAGCAATCTTGATGCAACATCCTCCTTAAAAGATCACTCAAGACACAGAAGGAAAACAGCCAGCTATTTCTATTCCCCAGCCTCTGCACAGGGGGTCATACGAGGAAGAGAGCATTAAGTATCTGCCATGTCCTTATCTATCAGGGGAAAAAAAAATCACACCAGTGAAGGATGCCTGTGTGTCCCAAGTTCACAATCCTAATCTGAGTCTAATCTAATCTAATCCTAATCTAATCTTAATAATCTGAGTACCTCCACAAGTAATGGAGAGTTTTGAGCAACTTCAGCCTTGCCTCTTCCTCCTCTGCTACCTTTCTTCCTTCAATTCCAGGGCCAGCAAGAGTCAATTTTTGGGTGAGAAGGGTCAGTGGACAGTGGAGTTAGTCCCACAGAGCTGTGGTCATGGCAGTGGCCTCTCCCAGAACAGGTGGGCTTGGTGCAAGATCAGAGCCATCAGAGATGTCCCGTGGTGTCACTTGCTGATGACTCTGAGCACTCCTGGCAGCTCTAACCAGGTGAACATTTTCTAGCACTTAAATCTGAATAGCACCCATCCCCAGAGCAGCCAGGCTCCTCCTGAGCACCACCAGCACCTCTCCAGCCTGGACAGCTTAGCCAAGAATATGGAACACATATTAGAGAGAGATCAGCACTCCAAAAGTGCCTTTACTAAAGGCACAACACGTTGCATGCAAAGCCTGCGAGGTGAAAGCATCTCCACTCAAGTAAAAAAACCAAAAAGCAAATCCAGAACCATAACCTATCACTTGAAAACCACAAAGCACAATGACAATACATTTCAGCATTAAACATGACTCTTACAGCATGTGTCTTTAAACAGATACCACAGCAGCTCTTCAACAAATAGAAATCAAAAAAGGAAAAGACAGTTACAGTCAATGCTTATTTTATGAAATTTTACCTAAGGGATTTCCCACTACTCATGAACTGAGAAGGCACAGATTTAAGGACCAAGACCTATTATTAAAATCCTCCTTTCTAGGAGGCTGTGGATTTCTAACTTCATTCCATACAACTGTAATTGTGTACATGTAGGATAGCAAACAGGAGGGCACTAGCATTTTTTGAAGAAGGAAAATGTAATTATCTAAACTAATTCAATGTCCTCTTAAAACCCAGTATTTTTAATTAAAAGAAAAAGGAAAATGAATGAAAAACTTTTTGATGCTGTTGTGTTATTAAAGTTGATTTTTTTAATCACACAAATTATTTCTAAGAAACACATCATTACACACTTTAAATTAATTTCTACTTAACAACTTTGGGTGATTAAGTCTTAAGCATATCTCACATCATAAGTAGGGGAAAATGACAGTTTGATATGTTACATAATATGACACAGATGACACAGGCTGCTTGTTACTTAAGACTTCTACAATTTTTTCTTACTAAAAAATTCCACTGTTCTTGCCACTGTATCGTTAACAGAATGAGGCTCCAAATTACAGCCATTGACTCTAAAGTGTTTCAGTTTGAGGTGAGGTCTTGCACAACATCTAATGACACATCCTGCCTGACAGGACTTGTGTGGGATAGCAGCCGCCAAAGCCGACAACTTTCCAGGTTGTCAACTTCCAGCGACAGATATTTATTGACTAATTAAATGGTCCTTTCACATTCTTGTCTAATTGAAACTTAATGTGAACTAACTATAGCACAATTATAGTGCACAATACATTTTGGATGATGGTACTCATTTCCTACTTTTAAAGCCAATCTAAGATCCCAAAGGTTTGTGTAACCTCATGTGCATGTATAGTTCAACTCAGACAAACTCTGTCAGAATTACAGCACATATTTGTATTCTCTTTGGAATCCTACAACCTGCTTGGAGAATGCCAAGACCTAAATTTTATACTTTTAAAGGTAGCTCTGTAAGTTCTATGAAGCCATTTATTATTACAAGTTAGATGAATTACTCTGGGGAAATACAGCTTGCACCCAAAGGTATACTAGGAAAACACCTTTGCTGGAAGGATTGGACTCCATTCAAGAAGATATCAACTCCAGTATAATATAAACAATACAGAAGAATGATTTTCATGGGCACCATGTAGTTTTTGAGAGCCTGGTTGTGGAATCTAATCCAGTTTTAGTGAAACAATAGCTTGTTTATTTCATTTGAGTTTATTAGAAGTTCCTACTTCTGAAAGAATCATTCCTTCTCCATTATAATTACATGCTGTGGCCTCAGAAACACCATGGAGTTGCCAAAAATCTGCCATTTTAAAAACAACAGCCAGGTAATATACACAGTATAAGGTTAAAAAGTTAAACTCCCAACTAAGCATTCGAAATCCAGTCCATCCCCATCTTCCTGCTTTTGCATTCCTGACCTGAACTTCCTTAAAAGCCTTGGCACAACTCTTGTTAAATACCTGAGTTCAGGTAAGAAATTAAAACCTACTAAAATTGGTTATGCTAGTAAGGGCATATACACCAGTATTAGGCAGTGCTTTCTTATCAGGAACTGAAAAAAGGAAGAGTTGGAGTGACTTCTGGAAAAAGAACATTCTTTTTAATAGAAGCTAAATGAAGTGGACATGAAAAAGGAAATTTCTTGCTCTGGCTATGTCATCCGAGGGGAAATACTTTCATTTAGCATACAGGTAAAATTATTAAAGTAAACAGAACTTTTCACTTAGTATATGAATAAAATTATTAATCAAGTAAACAGAACTAATTATGTAGGACTTTTCCTCCCTCTTGCTGTAACATAAATATCTGAAGCTTTGAAAAAGTGAGTAGTGAGTCATGAAGAGCCTAAAACAATCTTATCACACAGTGAGACATTGCTAAGTAGGGCATGCACTGCCAAATGCTGGAGCTTCTACCCTGAGAAGTTTTCACGTGTTTATCTTGGGTCATTATCTTTCCTTTTTCTCCAGTGTGTTAAGAATAGCAGAACTTACAAAGACCCCAGATAAGTCCAATTTATGGACAATACATTATGAAACCAATCATTGCAAAAAGACTCAATTATTGCTTAGCTAGCCAAAAAACCCTCCCAAGTGTACTACAGACTTCATCCTTTCAAAGCAGACGACACTATACTTTGATGAAACATCTCATTCCCGAATTACACTTACACACAAGTCACAAGAAGTGAAAGGAAAAAAGAAAAGCACAGTAATTATTCTGCAAGAGTTGTGTATTTCTATTAACAGCAAACAATTATCCAGTAATTTTCAAATTAGACACTCATCTTACCTGGCATTTCCAAGGTCAGTGACTTACTCAGTGATGACTATAATTCTCGCTCATTTACACTTCTACCATTTTTAGTATGGAACACTCATTTAAAAATAGACACTGACACTGAAGACTTTTTAAATTTTAGACCCCTAGAGATAATGATAATGGATTTCTGAAGAAAGCCACTGACTAAACTCAAGGAGATCTACAAGATGAGAAGCTGTGCTTGGTGATGTCTGTGCCATGTTGGAACCTCAAGGATTGTTTTGATATATCAATAGGTATCTACAGGATGTTACAGGAAACATGAAGTCTGACAGTTCAGAGTCTTCTTTCTCCTTTCTCTAGGATTCTCCTAGAATCCTTTTAGATTCTCCTAAAATCTACCTTCACAGAACACCTGAAAACACAAAAATATCTGGAGATACTGGGCTTTCAGGTAAGAAGAGGAAACCACCATGAAGAGGAAAACAAGGGAAAGTAAGCACCAAGCATAAAAAAAAGCTGAAATCAGCACTCATGGCTGTCCCCCAGCTCAGATAAGCATTTTTAAGGAATTTTGAGTGTAATACTTGGATTGCAAATTTATCTGTTCTCACTAATGAACTTATTAAATAACAGAAAATTTATTTTAGGAGATGGAACAGGTTGGGAAGATAATTCTTGTGCATTACTGTACTAGAAAGTTACTTCTCTGCAAATGCTCGGGAAAAGGCATCAGCTTTGGAGAGAAAGTTGTTCTTCTCCTTGAAATAAACCAACAATGAGCTTTTGTTCCAAGCCTTGTCCTCTATGCACTGGCGCAGTCCCATGGGCTCCTTAGCTGGGCCTCCACCATCCAAGGGTATCTGTATATTTCCATATGCAATGACATAAAAAACTTGATACTGAATCATGAAAACACATTTTCTGCTTAAAAAGAGATCTTAAAAATGTTAAGAAGAAAAAGGAACTCACAAGCTTTCCTTCTTCTGCCTCTTTCAGCCAAAAAGGATGGACTGTCACTCTGTTGCCTAGGTAAGAGGCAGAAAGACAAATCCTCCATCTACAGGACAAGGTATTTAAGCCTGAAGGCTGAATATACACTTTGGAAAATGAAATAGAAATTCCTGAACTATCCTTCACTCTTTTTCACCCGCATCCACATTAATATTATTTTGTAAGGTATGAATCTTTCAAGAGCTGCCTCCATGTACCCTTTATTCCTGAGGCTTTATTAGGAAGCTGAACTGACAACTCAAGTTTTCTGGACCATCCTTCTATTGATTTATTTTCTTTCAAGGTAAAGAAGCCTCTCAGGATTATATTGAAGGATCTTGCACAGAAATTTGAACAGAGAAAACAGAATTATTGCACTCCACAAACCAAAGCAAGCAAACTGAATGAAAGTGAAGTCTACCAGATAGGTAGGTTACAGCACGATGTTATTTTTTCATTTGTTCAAACAAGAAAGACAAAAAAAGAAGGGTTTGGAAATTACACAAAGGGTAATGAAATTAAGATATCTGTCTCATTAAAAGTAGACACAAATAGCTAATTTATCTCTCTAAAACAAAGTTACAAACAACAGAAATGATAATATGGTCTCTGTTGCTAATCAAAATGATGTTAGCATTATTTTGTCCAATTTAATATTTTTCATGTGCATGCATTAAAATATGGGTTTTTATGAAACCAGGAACTCACCCACGAAATCAAGATTATATTTCTCTCTTTTTCCAAGAAGCATCTAATCTGTATGATACGAAGTCAGTTTGTGGCCTTCACCCTGCACATAAATTTCTGCCAAGCAATTACTTGAAAGTCACCTCAATGGTAGGAGGAAATTATTCATTTCTCATATTTAACAGTAAACAAGAACAATAATACCAATTTATGCTGGAGGTAAGGGCTTGGTTTCATTAGCTTTTTCTTCAAATATGATGCATGAGAAAAAAAAAAGGTGGACATGATTAAAACAATTAATAGGAAATTTGAAGAACACAGCTATGGGTTATTTTATAGCCAGTGTATCAAATCAGATCATAACTTTAACTGTTTTTTGATACTACAAACCAAACAAACTTACAAGTGTGCAGAAAATGCTTTCTGTGTAAGAAACCACTTTGAGATATCATTTCTCTAAGACTGTGAACACAGATGGTATTATTTACAATTATTTTCCTTGTTATGATTTAACTATTGTTAAATAATGTTTAATTTGCAGAATTTCAAGACATTTTTGAGGAGACAAACAACACAAAAGCTCTGCAAGCAGACAATTTTAGTATTGCATATGTCGGAGTTTAATTTACAGTATGCTTTATCTTTATGAACTGTTACTCTAAAAACAAAATCTTATAATTCTTTCTCCACTGAACTCTATGACAAATAAATACACCCTAAAAAACAACCTGCAGCCCTTTCTGCTACAATTTCTTTTACTAACTTGACGTGTTATAGATGCTACGTTGACAAGCAAAAGCAGGAGAAGTTGTTGAAGGCTTACACAAGGGGCCAGCTCTCCCAAAAACCTCAGCTGGGAGGAGAGGGGGCTCCTGGTGCTGCTGCCACTGCCCAATCTGGGAACCACCTTTAGTGCAGGATGCCAATGGAAGTGTCACTGAGGCCAAATTCCTCTGGTGACAGAAGGACTCCCACTGAGAGCCTCATCTGCCTGTGGTAAGGAGCGAGGCAGGAACCTGAGGCTGTGAATCCCTGAACAGGGAGCAGATGGAGGGGTGGCTCCTCCAGCCACCAGCAAAAACCTCCCGACAGCAAATGGTGCATAGCAAGTCTTACTTCTAGGAAACTGCACGCAAGAATCGTTGAGAGAGCATAGAACAGGACCTGCAGCTTCACTGCTTTGACTCAAAAGCTAAAGAAGAGTAGATTTTATTTCTCTGCAGTTTCTTGGATGTAAGTACCCAACCCTTAATTCCACACAGCTCAGCAGAAGTTTTGTTGTCTGTTTCTTAGATCAGCTTCATTGAATAAAGTATTCATTAAATGGTCATTAAATAACACTCCCCTTTACCAGTGTGAGCATGAAGATATATCAGTACTCTTGATGTTCTGCCCCAGGAGGTAAAGAGCAAAGAACTCAGGTGTTCCTTTGATGCAAACCAAGCCCAGTGTATTTAGAAAGAAGGCACAGCTTCTTTTTTTTTTCTCTGAAAAGCAGAATTAAAGAAGATACCATGTCATTTTGTAATCAATGAAACAAGATTATTGAGGAACTCCTGACTTCATTATTGACTTTCCCTCTTAGCTGGAGCAATCTTGGCCAGCTGCTTTGGTTAATAATGGAGAAAGTGAACACTTTCCATAAGAATAATCTGATGCCTAGGTTATTACTAGATTTTCTTTGATGCCAAATGTCAAATGAAAAACTGCTTATATGAAATTATGGGAAATTATCAGATCTTCAGTGTTTTACAATGGAAAGTTAAAGGCAGAACTTTATCTGTGACAAAAGGGAATTGCTCTTCACTGACCTTCAAACTCACCACTGCTGCTACTTGACTGAAAGCTATTAAGCAGTTCTACAATACTGGTTTTTAACATGTTCAGTAAATATCTGCTCTCTCTATAGGGTGGAACAAATCAGTCATTAAGGATTTTTAACTTATTAATGATAACATAGTACTTAACTGTGGGGAAAAAATTTAAGGAATACATGGAAATCATTGCCTACTTGATTTTTGTTTGTTTCTTTTTCTTCAGCATATCATCCATTTCCACTGCAATTATTTCACAAGAAAGACTTTGTCTTAAAAGTGTTTGCAAATTGTCTCACATTTTTTATGGAAGTAGATAAGCAAACTGCAAGAGACCTAAAATTGAAGAATTTATTAGAGTTGTCAATCTTTTTATTCTAAAGGTCATAAAAGAGTTTATATATATACACAGACACATATATACACATATCTGTTTGCATTGTGTAGCTGCAGCACTGCAATGCTACAAATGCATCCGGCCAAATTTAGCTACCTAAGCTGAGCACTAACTAAACTTTGTTCTTGGTCTCTGACAAGAAAGATTAATGTTTAAATAGAGGTAACTTTCAGTCTGTTTTCCTAACTTTGAAATAATTTTTTTTCTCTATTAGTCATTTAGACATTATAAATGGTCCTGGGCACCCAAAAGAAGGAGCATTTTTATGGTCCTATGAACATATGCTTTATGTCAAAAAAACTATATTTTTATACATAATACAGCCCCATAAAAAGATTACACTGAAAATAGCCCTAAGATAGAACAAATCATAAAGAAGTTAGTGCATGTGTTGAGCCTGTAGAGCCAAAGCATAAAAATAATATTCTTCTGACATTGTGAATGAATGTCACTTCCATATTTTTGTGGGAAAATTTACATGGACACTTTGAAGGCAATTTGTGTCTCATGTATGTGATTGCCATTCTTCTATTTCTTAGCATATTTATAGAACTTGGTAAAGATAGTTTTGGCTGTTCAAATGGGATTTGTTCAAATGACATTACCTTGGTCTATTGATATCCTTTTGAGAGAATATTTTTGCTCAGTTGGAAAAAAACCTGCTCCATCTTTTGCTATTAAAAATATTATATTTAGATACTATGTGACTAAACCAAAGAATAAAGAATTTTGAGAAGTATTTCCTATAACATGACAGCTTTTTTGAGTAGTGTTTTAGCTCTCAGAGCCAGTTCTTGCAAGCACATGGAAAGCTGCCCATGAATACTGACCAAAGCTGGATCAGACCTCACTGTAACTGCAAACAAGTAATTGACAATAAGATAACTTGTTTCTCTTAAAAAAAACATAGTGTCAACCCAAAGGACTAAAAATTATGTCAACTTTGGTACTTTTTGTATTATTTGTCATAGTAGATGCAAAGGGTTTTGCCTTTAAAACATACCAGAGATTTATATCAAATTGGTTGCATTTATAATATTAACTTCAATCTATTTGAACCAGAAGGCTTTTACAGATGAGACATAGTTTAATTTCCCCTGAAAAACATCAGGCATTCTATCTAAACTATAAATAACATTGTATTTTATGACTAGCTAAATCATTAATCAAGGTAAGTATGGGAAAACCAAGGGATCTCAGTTTACTTGGTGGCTGACTGCCCAGCAACCACTGCCTATAATTGTTTTTAGCAGCAGCTCGGTGTTCCTGGAGACCGTGGGCTCTCACAGAGGATTTTTTTTTTCCTGCAGCAGGGCAGGGAAAACCAAAGAATCCAAACAAAACACAGCCACATTTTAGACATGTCCATGCTCAGTTTCACTGTCTGCAGCTTCATCACAGCCACTGAGCAAGGTGAGTCTTTTGAGAAGCCAAGCCTGCCTACAAGTGGGAATCTGTATCTTGGGAGTCCAAATCTGACCTTTGGACTCAGGGAAGTAGATCTATTTGATGAATCAAACACTAAAAGAAAGGTTTTAAAGAAGTGATTACTTGACTTTTATTTATGATGTTATTTTATATGATGCTGAGAACTGGAAGATTAATGTATATTTAAATTTAAATCAACCTTGTAAAACAGCCACAGAAATGTTCCACACCAAGGACATCTAACAGTTTATTCCTAACATACTTCCTGCTGTTTACAATCTACTTTTCCACTTCAAAACCATTAACTTCTGGACATTCTCTTTTCCTACATTCTCTACTTTTGCCTCAGGCTCATCTCAGACACCTTCACTTTTTCTTATTTTAATAAATTTATTTTCCTGATTTGGTTCCTAGTCGTCATCACCCTGTTCACTTTTCAGTCATACCTACTTTGCTTTCCAACAAACCTATCCCATGCATTATTCCAATAGCGAATGGCCCAATAACTAAGCTACTCAGCCAGGATTCAGAAACTCCATTTTCCCCAGTGCTGTGGTAGAGATCTCTTGGATGCTCCCATCAAAACATTGGCAGAAATCCAGCCAAAGAAAACCAGACTTCTGCCCAGTCTAACTTAACCTGACTTTTGGCAAAATGGATGATAAAGCTAAGGTCATCCAGCATTTTAACTACTGGTGACAGGCTTGAGGTCTAAAGCATAAAAGCTGCAGGTCTGTCTTTGCTGAATCACCTTCTACAGCTCAATCTACTTTTTAAACGGAAATTTCTGGAAGCGAATATCCCAATCAAAGTTACTACAGATGAAGGGTGGCTGAACATTTCTGCAATAGATTCCTTTTTGTCAGAAAGAAAACAGTATGCAAAAATTTACCAGGTTGAATAGAAAAGCCACTTTAGCATGTTATTAACTGTACGAAAGATCCCTGACTTACAGGGCTAAAAGAAATAGAAGGAATTCAGTTCATGCCAGATTTGCCTTGCTATTATATTTTCAGTAGCATGCCACAAGAATGGAAAGTTAGGTACAGCCTTGATCAAGATTCAGCTCTAATAAATGATTCACTGCCAAATAAATCCCCAGGGTAACAAGTCTAATCCTCAATGCATTTGATACTCTTCCATTTCACTTTCCCTAGACATGACAGACACACTTTTGGGTACAGAGCCCAAACTGAATTCTTTGGTGTATCAAGAGCTCTAGAGGTTGCAAACCAAGCAGAGATGAGGTAATGCTTCCTACCCACACCCACAAATATATTCAGAGTTGTAAAGCCTTTAGAGATGAGAAGCCTGGATTTTAGCTGAAGCAGCAGAAGTAAGTGCACATCCCACCCAAGAAGGGAGCAAAAAGGGAACAAATTAGCCAGACTGAGCGAGACCCCAGCAGAAGCAGCCAAAGTAGGGGGATTCAAACAAGAAGAAAACTTTCTGTAAGTTTGTCCAGGACTTCTCTGCCTTGTGCAGTTTGTTCCAGCCTTCTCTCTTTCTCAGTCTCTCCCTCATTGTCACTTCCCACCTATGTTATCCTCTCTGTTGTCCCACTTCCAACATCTTGTGCTCAATTTTTTTTCCTGATTTTGTCTTAATTTAGCTTGTAATTTAAGTTCCTCTTCCTCCAAATAAACCAAACAAAACATTACTAATGGCATTAATATGGCATTTGGTATTGACTCCTTATTTTTTTGTACCTGTATGTTGTGTTCATTCTCTGCCAAGTGTCTGCAAAGAGCAAAGATCATCTGCTTGCTGTATTTGTATATTTATGGGTGCCTATCATTGGTCCCTGTCTGACCACACCATTAGATCCACCATTACAAACATAAAAATAGCATTATGGTGAAATATTTGAGTGCAGAGAGATACTGCACATTGCTTCCTGTAAAGCTCTAGCACTAAATTATTCCTGGAGAGATCACATTTAGAACACACACAGTATTTTCCATTTATGCTGCTGTCACAGCCCCATTGCTAAATCTGTCTGTTTGTCTCTATAGACACCAAGGCTGTAACAAACACTGACAGTATCCTGACATTAACTGAGAGCAGGTGACCAGATTAGCACAAGGAAGAAAACAGAATGGAAAATGGAATATTGCTATTTGGCTACTTTTGGTAGTTAGGGGTCAGATTATCTGTCCTACTGTGGGATCTTTTAGATGAGATACAAGATTTAGTGTTCAACTGTCACAGGGAATCAGGGAGTCTGTTTCTGAAGATGGCAGCTATTAACCTCGACCTAGCAAAATCCTACTCCTGATAAATAATTAATCTTTGCCTAATTTATTGATAACAGATATTCTATTTGGATAAAATATTTTTTACATTTTTTCAAAATAAACTTTTAGTTTGGAAGGGTTGAGCAGTCTATTGTGTTTCATTCCTGAAAGAATGCTGCAGTTAAATAAAACATGGATGATCTCCTGTATAAACAGAGTTGTTAAAGTTCTTTGGGATGTCTTATGCATGGAACCAGTCCATACATGCACAGCAGAATGCAAGCAGCACTCCCCAAGATTTCAGAATGGGAACTTAAACCCTGATACTGAAATAGCAAGTATCTTTAAAACATCAGTGTGGGTTCACTGTCATTTTAAACAATTCTTAAAACTGACAAAATTAACTTACTCTAATTATGATTTGATTTTTCAGCCTAAAATCATCACTGGTTAGTGACTCAACTAATGAGTGTTTTTATGATTTATTAGTTAAAGCAGAAGATTATGAGTTTAAATTCTACTCCTGATTAACTACATTGGAAATTTTATACATGACTTGTCATTTTAAAATAATGGTATCCTAGAGTTTAATTAAGACATGCAAGAATTCTGAGTAACTTGAGGAGTAGGATTCAACATTATTATTACAAATTATAAGGAAAATACCTCACAGTATTGCTATTATTAATGTTACTAATATGAGATTTAGGATAAGGTGGCAGCTTAACCAATCAAACTCAGTACAAGATGTAGCTCGCTGATGAAGAATTTATCTGCCCTGGTGCAGGAATTACTGTGCAAAGTACTGTGACCTGTATTGCACAGGAGGTCAGATTAAATAATCACAATAGTTTCTGCACTCTAAAATCCTGTAATATTTCAGGCTGAAAAGAAGTTAAATACAAAGCTCTACTTGCTTCTTTTTTCTGAGTATAAACTATATGAGTGCCATTCAACTATATAAACACATTCATTAGGTTTTCAGTAAGCCTCCTTTCTAAGGAAAGAAATTACATACTTCTGAGCTCTTGAGTGAACTACAGTGTTTTATGCCTTTAATTCAACACTCTTAGGGCTTACAGTTCATTGAAATTCAAAATCATGGGTGCAAACTGTGTTCACAAAGAAAATGTTGACCTTCCTATATAGCAAATGCCTTTTCGTTCTTTTTTTTATTTTAATAAAGAAACACTAATGAAGCTGAAGGAGGTAAAAGATTTGACCTTCCTATTAAAATAACAAATGTAATATAATTCACATATTACAGCATGTTGGCTACTGCTCATGAAATAAAATACTGCAACAGAAAGAGCATATTGTTTCTACACATCGAAAATATGCAAATTAGACAAGTATTCAATATTCACTTGAAAGCGAGAAAATGTACCAGACTACCAATGGTATTTAGGAAAGCAAACTGGTTGAACATGATTATTTGAATTTAAAAAATGGGTATGGGATTCCCCTCTCTTTGCTTCTTGCCATATATGGTGTCTGTGGAATATCCACAGGGCAAATTATTCACTACCTTTTTCAAGATGAAAAGCTACTGATTGGCATCAGACATCAAGAGGGATTTTGGCATTAGAATAGATTTACACTTGATGACATGTCAAAGGCTTGAAACAAAAACTACAGAATTTACTCATGAATGCCGAAGGCAAGGCACTTATTCAATAGTAGCTCAATGCACATCTTTCCAAGGATGGCATTCAACCACCCCAAGAACAAAATACAGCAAACAAAACATGGTTATACTTGGAAATGAATGTGCTTGACTAGACTGAACAAAATAACAGCCAGCATTACCTGTTGCCAGCTGTCAGTGGAGAATAAAGAACTGTAACATCCTTGTAATAAAGAGGGAAACAGAATCCAAGCTTATAATGAAAATACAGCAGTTAGTGGGATGAAGCAGGATCAGCAGCACTATGTGTGGGCAGGATAACTCCCACTCGGAGCCTGCTGGCCCTTTAAGAACGTGTCCTCACTTCTCCCACAAACACTTGAAAATACAGAAAAACTGACTTGGAGAGCAGGCACAAAGTGGCATGTACATAGGTGTAAGAATATATGACATATCGCCGAATTTTGCCATTTCTTCTTCAACCCCCATTGTGAATATTTTAAAAAGAATTTCATTATTAGCATTACAGTGAAGGGCTTGTAAAATACAGTTAGAAGTGTTGACAAGATCACAATTATTTTGGCACAGCCAGTTTAGTGACCACTGAACTTTCTCCTGCTTAACAGAATAAAAATGCAGGTATCTCATTTCCATGTTGGATGTGTGGGAAAGACCATCTAAGTAGGTTTGGCACCTGTGAGCAATGAAAAGAGTATGTACAGTAGAAGCTGTAAACTGAAGGAAACACGAGAAGCACAAGGGAACACCCACTCACCCATGGAGCACAGACACAGCACACCCATGGAAACCACAGACCACTTCAGTTCACTTTGTATATTTTGTACCTCTGTCCTTATGGGGATCAACTCATGTCACATCTCACATAGACAGTTAAAGGACTGCTTTGTGCAAAGCACAAAAGTGAGGAGCAGAGTTTACCTGAAGGACTTGCAATTTCAAGTAAATGCAAAGAGTAACTTGCATAAAATCAGGAAAACATAAGGAAAGTTTGTATTTAGTTTTTCCTTACCACAGCAGATTCTAAGTAAAGGTGAACATATTTTTTTAAGAATTACATTTCAACGTCACTTTAGAAACAAAGCAAATTCATTAAGAAGAGTTTGCGATTTTAAAATAATATAAAGAGGTATTTTGGGTTTGGTTTTTTTTTTTTATGAGACTATGTTAAGAAGGACATTACATGCTCCTAAAAGAAATAGTCAATTTCCTAATGGATTTCCAAATACATTATTACTGCTTATTTAGAGCATCTTCAATGGCTGAACATACTGTAAATTATGTCAAAAATTAAAATTCATCTGTTAAGATCTGCTAGAATGATGTAATGTTCATAGGAAATAATTAGTCACCTTTTGTAATGAAGATATTGAAAAATGGCAGTATGAAGTAACCATCATATTTCATTGCTTTTAGGATACTCAGTGCTTGTAAATACAGACAGTTCCTTTAGATCTGTACAAATGATCGATGAACTCCTTGGAAATTTGGTACAATTTGCAGATGCAAATCACTTCAAGAAAACTGTTCCAAAATATTCCACCTCCTCCTCCTAGGGTATCTTCTAAAAGACCGTAAAAGAAATATTTCATCTTCAAAATGTATCACACATTTCATACTAGATGCTGAATAGTCCCAGAAATAGCCAAGAAATCAAAAAGTTGACAAAATATAGATTCATGAAGAGTGTCTGTGGCTTCTCTGATAAATATTCTGGATCAGCATTTTGGTTCAGGTGGCTCTGCCTGAGGTGCCTGCCATTGCCAGCCTCAATTTTTTGATGAAAAAATAGCTTCCATGAATGGAGAAAGCTCCATTTTCAAAACCAATCATTAACTTTAATGCTTACTGTAACAGACATCCACAGCACGGTAACTACTGAAACTTAATGCATGTGGGAAGGTGAGAAAATACTTAACGGATTGCTAAAACCACACCTTTTAGCACTTCTCAGATTACCGTAGCTCAGTTCCAAAAACAGCATCTCCCTTTTCCTGCCTAGTGGGATGCTCTCAGCTGGACTTCTGGACTATAATTAATGCCTTCTATATGTTAAAGAAATATAAGAACAAAGACAGTTTGCACTACAGTGCAAATTGTGTAACTTAACATCAGTTTAGTACTGCAACTAACAGTAAGGAAAACCTCAAAAAGGATAAATAAATGGATGAACTTTGCTGCTTTTCCTGAACTTTTTATTAAATCATCTTCAATTATTTGTAACTGGAAGTATGTTTTTGGCTGAGATCTGAGAGGATGCTGTTCCACGGTAATATGAGGTTTCTCTGGTAGTAATTTATTATGGAGCAGCAAAATTATTACAGATCAGTAATTCAGCATATATAGGGTCATAAAAAATAGAGTTTCATTGAGATTTTTATATTATATGGTAACTCATACATGCATGAATTATTGTGTCAACTTTTAAACAGACTATGTATAGCTGCATGATCATCTCTATTTGTGTTAAGATTCACCCAGGAGCAAAACACAAAACACTTATGTGAAAGAAATTTTAATGTTATTTTGAATATAAAATTCATGCTATCTAACCTCAGTTCAGCAGTATATATGCATATATATATTTATATTGTATTTCCCATAAAAGGGGCAAAACATGCAATCGGTAATTAAGTATCCCTGTAGCTTGCACATTAACAGGGATGGATGTAATTATTTATCTGAATTTATGACAAATGATTGCACAAAAATAATTCCACAATCCCCATTCTGTTTTGGTTGATCTCTGAACTCGTAAAAAAGGACATTATACTCTGCTTTTCTGCTATGTCAGATTATAGACAATTGGTCTCAGACTGCTTGAATGGCTGGAACAGTGGAGAACCCCAACAGAACAAACCAAGTAAAGCAATTTAAACATCTCAGACTGCTGTGGAAATGAAAGTCTAGAAACTTTTCTTCTAATTCCATAAGCACAACCCAAAAATGTACAGAACAACAAATGCAGTCCATATCTATAATGCATTAATGGAAATGGCTGAAGTTTAATGGCCCAGATTGCTTTCAAGTAATTTTATCATATCATTATTTCACGTCAAGGGTAAAACCAGTTGTGAGAGGTCTTTTGAATGAATAAAGGCTTATCAGCCACAGCAGTAAAATGGATCTGAATTTTTTAATCCAGAGCTCTGAAATTTGGAGATGAATTTTGAAGATGCCATAGCTAAGAAACACCTAGTGCCTTATATACTATAAAGCAGAAATTTCAGGGGGTACGTGTGAAAAAGGACTCATCTAATGCTCATATGAGTGGGAGGACTGGCTCTCACTTCTGACAAGAAGTAAACTGATAACCCAACAGGGTGAGGGAAACAGAATGAGGTGTAGGGAACCACCTTTTTCACTTGGATCTCGAAAATGATTTTTTTTTTGTCTTTATATTCCTTCTGAAAAAATTTTACTTGTACTAAAAACTGAAGCATTTTGTTAAAGGGAATAGCATGCCATGATCCTGAAGAGACTCAGTTATTTCAATTGGGGCTCATCAATAGCAGCTAAGTATTAAGAAATTCCCCTATATTTATTGTGTTGCAGAGAAAACAGATTGTTCTGAGGTATAGGGTGGTTATAGTTCTCTCTGTGTGTACATCTATAT
Source organism: Prinia subflava (assembly GCF_021018805.1). Classification (NCBI taxonomy): domain Eukaryota; kingdom Metazoa; phylum Chordata; class Aves; order Passeriformes; family Cisticolidae; genus Prinia; species Prinia subflava. The sequence continues at coordinate 9,305,663 of NC_086251.1, forward strand.
AAATATATGTATATATGTGTCTATTTATATATGTATTCTAGGATGCCTTGGGTGCTATATTACTGTTTATTCCAAACAGATAATGGATTAGTGTCATAGTATATTTAATAATTTTCTGGTGTAGAGAACCACCTTTTCACTTGGACAGTATTTTCTCAATGTTACCCAGAGCTGGATGATTACAAATTACAGGTGAGTGTGAAAATGTGACTTATAGTCAAAGCTACTCTAATGCAACCACTTTCTCACATATTTCTGTGGCTTTATATATTTTTAAACCAAATCACCTAGGGATCTCAACCATCTTTTTAGTTAATGTTAGGAATCAAGCATCTACATATCTGAATCCTAAAAACTTTGTTTAAACTTCTTGGAACTATTATTTTAGATCAATCTTTAATTTCCAATAACTGCCACCCATAATTCTCTTGTACATAATGATTTATTTTGTATATACTTGAAATACTGAACATCTGATTATTAGTACTACTTACACAACTCACCCTATTATCAACCTGATGAGACAAACTTTTATCTTCAGGCTTTGCAGATTTTTGAATTGTTACAATTACACTGTTAAAAACATGGTTCATATCAAAGTTCACAAAGTACTGCAGTTCTCTAGCAAAGTGGTCCTCAAATCAGGCTGCACATATTTGCACAGAATGTGTGAGAATCAGTGAGAATCAGGTCAGAATTTAGTGAGAAAACTCCCTATTTTCAATTATAAAGCTGCTTCTTGTTTTTATAGCAATAATTCAGTGTGACGGGCTCAGTCTGATAGTGGGGAAATTGGTGATGGATATCCACATGTGCTAGAAGATGCATGATTAAAGTGGCTCCCTCTTTTTAAGAGAAGAGTGAAAAGCCACCAACAAAATGAAAAACAGAGCCCCTGCCTATTTTACTGATTTATACTGAACATTATTATACACAATTTTGAAGCCATCTCTCAACTTTTAAAAATGAATAAAGAATATTGAATGAATGGATGCATAAAGAGTGTTTCAATGTCACTTGCACTCTGCATACTTTTTAAAGCATATTTTAAAATATGCTGGGTCCTTGTATCCATAATTTAAGCAAGTTTATTCAGAAGAAGGCTTTTTGATGACATATTCAGAGCATAATATAAGCAAAAGCCATACCTAATGTACATATTAGGCAAAATAATGCTGTGTACATCCAAAATAAGTGTCTGAACTGTTTTTATCATGACTTATTCACACACTCAGTACTGCTTTCATCTACTCTATGAAAACATCTATTCAAAATATTTGTTTCTCATTCCATCACCTCTCCACTGCTAAGTAAAATTATTAACACAATTATCATAAACATGCATTTAATTCATTTTGTCATGCATTGTACAGCATTGAAGGAAAAGGTTTTCCTCTCATGACTGTAGAGGAAGAAAAGATGTTCATCATTTTGTAATGCGAATCCTCATAATAAGATCATGCTAAATGATTTAAAAATCGTTTAATTGTGGGTATTTCAGATCTCTTTGGTAGGTCTAGCTTACACTGAGAGGTTAAACTTGGCTTCCTATTTGTGTCTGTGCTGACATTTTCACTAAAACTGGACACATTAACAGAAGACCAAAAATATCACAGAAACCTCACACCTGACTATAATTTTCCAGTAATTATTCCACACTCCTCCACACTGACAATACAAGTTATCCTGACAATATAAGTTATTCTCTTTTATTTAATCAGACTTCTCCCTTTAGAAGGGCAGATGTTTCCCCATTAATATGGCAGAATGTCTTTGTTTCCTCACCAACTGTAAAGACAAATGATTAGTACATCAAACTCTGGCAGTTTGCCTCACTGTTACTTGGTGCAGACAAGTCAAACTGTTTCATGGAGTATTTAAATATCTCAAAATTCAGAACAACCCCCTGAACCTACCATATCATCAGATAGGCTGACATTTAACCTGAAGTTTAGCTTGTGTTCTAAAAATTGACTGCAGTAACATTTCTACTTTCCACACTTCCCAATTTAAGCAGCGGCAAAATAGCACCAGGATACAAAAAAGAAAAATCTAATTTGATTTACATATAGATTTGAACTAGCTTGCTGGACTTTTGCAGCAGTACATCAGGGTTTAATAAAAGTTGAAGATGACCTTGATGCTGCTGAGTAATGTAAAAGATTCAAGATGGCCCTACAAATGCAATATGTTAAAAATTAATAAATAAAGACAGGATACTTTGCCTTGGCAAGGGCACCATAACAAGCTTAGCTCCACACAGCTATTGCTGCATGTTAGGAAGAGTTAAAGATCTCATGTGAGGAGGAAACGTCCAGAGCAAGGCAGGACAGTGAGTGATGAGAGTTTCTGGCAGAACTGAGGAAGATGTTCTGACACCACCAGAGCGTGACTCCTCTGCTGACACATCCCCCTGAGGTGTTCAGTGCAGGTTGTAACTACAGCTGAAATTTGATTAATCAGAAAATTCACATATCAGCAAACTTTATGCTAGCCACAAAAGACAGATCAATTCTAGAACTTACAGAAGGTGAAAACCAGTCAATGGCAGGATATAAATAAGATTACTTCTGCAAACTTATTAAGCTCACACTTTAAACAGTCTTTTTGATACAGCAGTAGACTCTCTCAGGAGACAACAGGAGGGTCTTGGAATGCTTTCACAAAAAAAAAGAACTAAAGACACTTGGACTGCAAAGAAAGCTCTAGACACGTGATTTGCAATGTCTATGATGAATGAGAAATTGTCAAATTGTTCAGTGGATGAATGGAATGAACTGTGAATGGGAGACAATTTTTTTTTTTTTTGCTAGAGAAAAATATCTGAATCAAATGCAGAATAAAGTAGAAGACAAAAATCCAAATTTAAGGAAGAAGAGATACAGGACAAATTACTGTGTTGCAGAAAAGGAAGTTTACAGCCATCATCTTATTGTGTATTCCAAACCAAAGGCATTAGGGTTGGGTACAGATCAAGTGGTTAAAGAAAGCCCTAAAGTGAAAAAATTGACTGTTAATAGGACCTGGTTTTTACTGGCTACTCCTCTCATTCAGAAATACCTTCTAATATTAAAAAAGCAAAGGTGAAAATGATTGGTAGCATTCTTTGTTTTGTGGATAAACTAGAAGATATTTTAAGGAAAGAAAACAGAGGGAAAATTTTTGGAAATGGTATTTTTATTTCTCTAACTAAACCCCTCAAAGGCTAGAATCTGCTCAGTTTCTACAGTCATTCAGCTCATTTTGCATATGAAAATGTTTGAATACACTGATTTATTTATTACTATGTTATCTGCATCATGTTTCTTAGATGTTAGTCTAATGATGATGAAAATGATGATGAAAAGTCTCTTGCTTCCTTCCACTTCAATATCCAGGCCGAACTGACCAGAGTTATTTCCTTTTCACCCACTGAGAGAATCATTAAATGTACTATGAAACATGACACTAATCCACTTTCTGTTTGGAATAGTATAAACAGTAATATAGCACCCAAGGCATCCTAGAATACATGTATATATAGACACATATATACATATATACATATATTTATATAGATGTACACACAGAGAGAACTATAACCACCCTATACCCCACCCCAGAACAATCTGTTTTCTCTGCAACACAATAAATACAGGGGAATTTCTTAATACTTAGCTGCTATTGATGAGCCCCAACTGAAATAACTGAGTCTCTTCAGGATCATGGCATGCTATTCCCTTTAACAAAATGCTTCAGTTTTTAGTAGAAGTAATTTTTTTCAAAAGGAATATAAAGAGAAGAAAAAGTTTCATAACAGCAGAGGTTCCTGTTTATGAAAATTTTCTTCTAAGTTAGATGTGAGCAGGGCACAGTTCTCCAGAATTTCAGAGCTCTCAACATAAAATACTTCTGTATTTCATCAGCTTCCTCTTAAATGTCAGAACTGAGATTGACACTGGACAGTACATTATGCAGCCTATTTTGATGTCACTTATAAATTCTGTTTCTTAATATTTCTTTGGCTGAAACTGTCAAAATCACTTGCAATGCCCAAAGTTATCTATAGAATACTTCAGAACACTTGACCATTTGATATTATGCATAAGATATCCCAACTCTTGTAAATCCATCACTGACTGAACCTTTACATGACTGAAACTTCCTGAGGAATAATTGCCTTTTGTGTTAATTTTGCAGTTCTAAGAAGAAGTGGTATATTTGAACTTACAATTTGAAAGAATAATAATATTCTATAGCTCCTCACCCAGTAAAAAATATTTGAAAGATGGTATTTAACTTCTTGTTTTGATAAGATTACTAGAGGTGTATTAAATCAGGACTTACATAAGCAAATAACAGCTTTGGGATAAATAAGTCATGTTTTTCCAACATATTGAGTCTTTCTGCTTGTTACAACTTAAAAACTCCACCATTATAGTCTCTTTTATGACTCCCTAACAGGTTTTGTAGTTCATAATAAAGTGATGCCTGCTACAATTCAGTTGCAAAAAAACAGGGCAATATTTTCAGTGAAAGACTTTATGGTAAGCACTGTTCAGTAAGAAAATACAATTATTATTATTAGAACTTTTTAAACTGCACCCAAATTTAAAATGTTAAGTAAAACTCTGATAGAGACAGATCAGCTGAACTGGAATCATCAATAAACTGCTATTACTACTGACAATTTGGTCATAATAATAACTTTCTATAAAGGCATTATGAGTATTATTTGCACCACACATTTGTATCTAATCACGGCAGATGAAAAAAGCCTTTTGCCCTTTATATGAAGATTTGGTCACTTCACCAGAATGGTGTCACTACCTATGACCAAGTCTCATAAGCAATCAATCAAATCAATCTCATTGGCATGAAATATTTCATTAAAAATACACACTAAAAGTAATAAAACTCATAAATGGGGAAAAGAAGAATTTCTTTGAGTAATAATAGAAGACATGTGTTTCTAAGAAGGATGTAAACTTCTCCTACACAGGTATTTTATTAAAACCAGACTTTCAGGGGAAAAAAGGAAACTGTCTTGTTCTCAGACAACAAGATTTAGTATTATGGGGTGTTTTAATCAAACAATGAAATTAAACACTTTAAAATCAACTGGTAGACACATATTGCCATAATTCTGCAGAAGAGCTTTACAGGCAAAATTAATTAATGGGTGAATTCTAAAACTCTCTCTATCCTGTTATTTTCTATTTTAAAATGTTATTAATTTACAATGACTTCCATGACATTAAATTTAGGTTAATACACTAATATATATTAACAAGATAATTATGTCAAAGGTTATCATCAACAGTTCATAATAAAAAGTTATGCTCAAAAATAAAACTTATTATTTATAGCTTAGACTGCATAATAAAGTATTAGCAACACAAAATGTTAATTAATTTCTAATTCTCTATTCTTTTATTTGGATTTCATGAAGGTTGATTGGACTTGATCCATCATTTTACGGAAAATTAATTATTTCAAATACATGCACCACTTTATGCAACCTGCCTGATTTGCATTGAGGAAAATTCAGCAGAAGTAATTGAGGCACAAGCAAATACTGGCACTGACTGAACTCAATTTTCATTCCAAATTTCTGCAAAATCCCAAGACACAACAATATCAGATGCAGGGGGAAAACAAACAAAAGCAATGTGTAAAGGGAACATGAAGAGAGAATATTACAAGAATCAGAGAACAAAGGGATTGCAAAACTATTTTAGTGCCATAGATGAACAGTGAGGGCTTCATTCAGGCAAGGTGGAATAAGATATCATATGGCATCCTGACAATTGATGTCTTCATTTAAATGTAAGAATTTACATTCTAATTAGAAAGAATTTACATCTTAATCAGAGGCAGCTGTATTATCTTGTTACTGTTTTTTTCAAAGGTAATGAACTAAAGTACTGCTGTGCTTTTTCAACCAGAAACTGAATAGACAGCATACAGTGTTATTTTATAGCCTACCTGCTGTAAGCTGTTATTAATATTTTCGAAGACTAAATTCCAACAAAATCTTTTAGAATAAAAATTGTACTTGACATTGCTCAAACAATATTATAAGGGCTTGTTTAAAATATTTAACCAATACCCTCTCTAACTTATATCTTTAAGTACATGTAGTCATAAAGGTATCATTAATATGGCACCAGTTAAGCACACTTCATTTTAGGCTTCACGTAATAGAGTATAATTTTGGAAGGAAGAAAGTATTTAGAAATTCTTTTACTAAAAAACCAGTTTCTCGCGTATTTCTCCATGTTGTTCACGCAACACATACGGAAAAATCACACAAGAGGTCATATTTGTAGCTCATGAGCGAATATACTTTCAAATGAGGCCAGACTGAAGTGGTTTAGTTGCTAGTTCTAAAGGAGAAGTCCCACCAAGAAATACAGAGCTGCTTTTACAGGCATTTTTAGACTTACAAAATCATGATTTAGTAGTTCAGCCTAGTTACATTTTTTTGGCTCTTGCACAATTTCAAGAGTTTTGATACCAATATATAACTGCTGCTGGGAAACTTGAGGTATGAGTGAGTACAGAAGGAAGCAAAGACTCTTTTTCCCTATGAAGAAATTAGATGTGGGAAGTCTAACTTGGGAATAGGTCTGGGAGGCTCCTGGTTTAATTCCCAGCTCTGCAAAAACTGACTCTGGAAAACTTTACTTCAACATTATTTGCCTCACCACATTTGTTAGATCTCTCTCTCAGCTCTCTGTCTATCCAGAATGGAAATATTTTTGGTGCAAGATCATTTTATTGCTACAAACCATGCAATTCTCAGTTGAATTGGATATATCCCTAAAGAGTATTGCTTTAGGATACATGGCCTTCCATCACACTGTCTTTTCCTTTGAACTCTAGACACATTTTGTGTATTTTCACATATCTTCTATAATAAAAATAAACACTCAAAAAAGCCCCCAACTGGGAATCCTTGTGGAAAACTAGGTGGAAATTATTGAAAGAAGAATTAGTTCATTTGCTACCTCAGGGGTTAAATTAATTGGCACCAGCCAGAAAGACTCACATCCTGAGGTGGACAAAGACATGAGTAGAGTGCTTGAATCCCAATGTGCTGATGAAATACAAAGCGTGCAGCTGGATAAATGGAAAGGACCAGTTTTCAGACAAGGATTTGCCCAAGTCCATCACTCTGTGGCAAATGACAGAACAGGCAGACTTGCTGCACATTCTTCACTGGAGACAACTTCTGCTGACCTGCTGACATAACTTTTTCCCAAACACAGTCCCTCCAAAAGTGGATGGAGAATGAAGAGTCAAAGAATGCAGAGGGGGCTTTTTTGGCTTACTGCTTCAGGCTACATATCAGCATTTATGACCTCCCTGTGATAACAGTTCAAATTTATGTGACACTATCACTGTTTAGCAAAAAAAGATATGATTAAGGAAACAAAGACAGTAGAACACAAAATAGCCATCCCCTTGTATGATAAGGAACATAATAAGTACAAAGATATACTGAAAAATTTCATTCTTCTTGATCTTTAAAGAATCCTGAAATTGTTAAGGTTGGAAAAGACCTCAATGATTCCTGAGTCCAACCATCAACCCAGCATTGCCAAGTCCACCACTAAACCACATCCCAAAGTGCCATATGGATGTGTTTCAAATACCTCCAGAAATGCTGATTCAACCACTTCCCTGGGAATACTGTTCCAATGCTTGGTAACTGTTTTGGCAAAGAAATGTTTCCTAATATCAAATCTAATTCCCCCAGTGCAATTTGAGACTGTTTCCTCCCATCCTGAAATTGTAACTTAGGAGAGGAGACTGAGATCCACCCTCACATGGTTAAGAGAGAAAAAGAGATCCTGGAAACCCCAAACTTACTTAACTTTTGAAGATGAGCCTAAATAAAAGTTTCACACCATGTATCCTGAGAGTTAAAGCAGACCAGACTTTTTTACCCTCTGGTAGGTTTTACAGAAAACTACAGCTAAATTAAGCCAAGGGACTAATGTAAAATTTCTACTGGAAACTTTTACTGGTTTTTGAAGAAATTTTTGATTCCTTTTCTTAACTGTAGAGAAATACAAACCTCTACACAAGCAACCAAAACAACCTCTTTCCCCAGTATTTTTCAATATTTGCAAGCAATGGTATAAAACATAGTATTAGGAATGGAAAGATAGCTGACAAAATTATCATCATTATCATCTGTTATTAATTGGAAAACTATTTTCATTTATATAACCACTTTATTTGCATAACTCTAATTTGTTTCCAATACTTTGTTCTAGATTAAAGTTCTTTTTTTTTATGAAAGCCATCAGTTTCCCCTAACATCACTTGCCTCATATATTGTATTTTTTCATTCAATTTCAAATTGTATCATCCCTTCTTAGAAAAAATGCTATTTCCCATTTAAATCTTGAAACTACTTTAAAGCTGTTTTTACTTTCACTGTATTACAGCAACGCTTCACTGATCCTGAAATCCACTCAAACATGCAGCCAGTATATTTCAACATATTTCAGTCACTCCTTTTCTGACATGAAGTAGAATATGAAGCCCTTACTGAACCCACTCCTGTTACTTAACCATCTTTTAAAATTTCATCTTACACATGTTTTGCAATTTCAAAGTTCATCTTTACCAGCCATTTTTTCCCTTAGCAGCATTAAACCAAGCAGACTTTGCTCTGTTTCAATGTATGGTCAGTATAGCAGTAAATTTTAAAAATATGGACTTTTACCATGATATATATAAGTTAACTAATGATGTGAGCATGCAAGACAGTGCTTAAAAGTAAAATACAGGTTTAAATCCAATAAAGGTAGCTAGTGAAATGCAATGTTTCACAGTATTTTACCATTGTGAAGCAATCACGAAATTAAAAATGCCCCGAGATTCCCAGTATCAGTTATGTTTGAATTTCATGTCTTCTTCTTTGGGGTCCATACTTTTACTATTATTATTCCATTTTTTCTCTTTTAACGTAAACAAAAGTGACAGTTAAAGAAAAAGCATGTAAAATTATTATTCAACAGCAAAATGCAGAACTGTTCAATTATGTAGTTCTATAGCCTACTAAACAGTCCACTAATCTTGCAAACAGATTTTTCTGGAGTAAGATTATAGATCTAGTTCTCAGGTTGTTATTATTAAAGCAGGATGTATGTAATGTGCAACATTTTGAATGTGGGATTAAATCTGAGATTAATCTTGATTTACATTTAATTGAACTTCCCCATCAGCAGGAGTTCTGTGGTTAATTCTGGGTGCATGGGCAGGGGGGTAGATGGAGGCCAGGTGAGAGCCAACCACTGTGACTTTTACCTTTAGGGACAGGTTTTGAGGAGAATCTCTCTGGCTTTTGGGGTTAGCCAGCTACCCTGCACTGTGGCCAGTGTGCTGGGGCTGGGATGGAGGAAACCATCAGCCCGAGAGCAGCACTGGCTCCTTGAGGTTTGTGCCACAGTGGAAGATGAAGGCCTTCCTTGCTCTGCTCTGCACTGGCACAGCCAGGCTTTGGCAGAGGAAGTGTTTCCTGGAGCCTAAACTTGTGCCTGATGAGTTTCCACGAGGTTGGATGGACCATCTTGAGGAAGCTCCAAGAGCCATTTCCACACAAGAATTCCCAGCCACTTCTCTGCAGTTCATGCTGAAGGCAAGATCAGAGTGAACACTCCCTCCCTGTCTCCATATATTTTGACTGTTTTTAATCAAAGGCATTGTGAGCTAGAGAAAGACAAATTGTACCTGGAATATGGGACTGCTCAGGGGAAGAGAGCTGTTTTTCAATTAACCAAAAACTCAAATGGAAAATGTTTTGCAGGGGTTTTTCAGGGAGTGATTCAGAGTCCAGCCTAATGGACTTTGCTTTGTAAATCTAAATGGAGATCAATTAACCAGGCTTTACTTTGCAGCAGGGATTAGAATATACACATACAACTCTTCAAGTCAATTGGTCCAAGCCAATTAATGTCATAGTCTACTGAAACACCAGTCCAAAGAACTCAGAACATAAAATACAAAATATTTATTTATATTAGAGATTCCTGGGGGAAAAGGACTAGCAAAATGAATCCCCCAGGAAGGCTGGGAGAGAGATTTCATGTTAGTTTTTTAGATCCACAAACACATTAGGAAGTTTAGGTTCTCAGCCCTGAATGTTCATGCCACCTACCTCAAATTAGGATCACTGAATAAATTGATATATATTTGTGCATTTTGGCAGTGATACAGTTTAAGAAGAGGTGATAAGGGGTAAAAACAGCAGCTGATGCAAGAATGTGAAAAACAGCTCAATGAAGTAGATATTAGTGAAGAAGTGGAAGAAACTGAGAGAAGTGGCTTCAATGTATTAATTAGAGGTGGTTTTTTTGCTTATGCCACTATTTCACATTAGAAGCATTTGATATTTTACCACTGTCTCACTAAGTATATATCCACTTAATAATTAAGCTACTGCCTTTTAAGTTTATCCAGTGTCTCCAAGAATTTTTCAATTTATTCCAATTTGGGTTTTTTTTCCCTACAGCTGTTTCTTCGCATTCTGCTTATACTCTTCTAAAAATTTTGCTTTGGTTTTGAATATATTTAAATGTTCTGTTAGTTCATATGAATGCTTTAGACTCATTTTGACACACTAATGAGAACACTGAAATTTCTTGTAGCTACACTTTAATTCCTCTCTTTATCATTTGTTACACAATAAAACAGTGTTTGACAGAAAAGAAAATGCTTTAAGTTGAATTTACTGCTGATGTCTTTCTAATAACCACATTGTTAAGGTCCTTCTTACTGTTTAATTACTTAACATCACTTCAAGAAATGTCATGGTCCAAAGGACGGCATGTCTAATAAAGTGAAGTTTTTCAGTGTATCTAGTATCCAGATTGCGTCTAAAAGAATTCTGTATCAAACAGTTTGAAGTGAGAATCAAACACAAATTTGTTGTTCTCATACTAGACTAAACATTTTTGAAAAATGAGACATATTAAAATGGTAAAAAAACAAAACAAAACAAAACAAACAAACAAACAAACAAAAAACCCCACAAAACCCAAAAAACCAAAACCAAGTGGTCACTTAAAATTTTTACAATAAATTAAAACCATCAATTTTAAAAGCAGTCACACTTAGATTCTGCTATTATGACCCAGAAAAAGCATAACATATTCCTTGGATAAGCACTCATTCCCTCTTTCCTGTGAGAAGGAATGCAGTTTGTCAAAACCTCTGGAATGAACACTATGAAAAGGGGAAATATTCCTGTTCTCCATATGGAAGAGCAATGGAATCTCAAAGAAATAGCAGCAGATTGCACCCGGTCCAGGCTGGGGACTGAGCTCTCCTAAAAACACCATTCATGTCAAGAACAGGGCTGCTGCCTTCCGCATCAGGCCCTTAATCTTGTCTTTGGCTGACGCAAGTAGAATCAGCATCAGCTGATTAATTCCTGCTACACCAATTAATATCTCCCAGGCTTTCTAAAGAACAATTGGCTTTGTCCTCCCTCCTCTCAGTTTAGCCTGAGGTCTGTGGGCTTTACTTGGTTCAAAATCACACTGTGGACCTAAGCAACTGCCTGAATTACTGGCAAGTTTATCTCTACCAAGTCAGACTGAAGAGAGTTGTGTTAAAAGTCAATGTTTTCTGATTCCTCCATGGTGTTAAAGACACAGAGGCAGGTTGAGAACAGAGCAGCCTGACAATTTTACCATGAGGAAGGTAAGATGCAGTTGTCCCAACATCCCGTTCAACACAGGAGCTGCACTCCTCCAAGGGAATTAGAAGTCTGGAGGCTTTGAAGATTCTGTCACTTCCAGTCTGGTGTCTCAGAACACTGAGGACTGGTTTCAAACCTGAGCTAAGACACATCCATCCTAACTACTACTATGGATTTAGTCATTTAGGAGAGCTCAACAGAATATACTGGAGCCAACCAAAATGCTGGCTGTAGGAATAGGAGCTGAGGCTCAAATTGGTCCATTGACATTCTGCTCATTGTGTGCAGTTCTGAATGGTAAATGTGCAGTTCTGAATGGTAAATTGAGCTATGTGTGACCATGCTACATCTTCCTTTCATATGTCAGTACAGATATAAATGAGCCTTTATTTGGAATCTTCCCTAAATTGCATTCAAATGCCCAAGACCAAGTATGCTGGATGCAGAAGCACCATAGTATCACTGAATTCCTACAGAATGAGTAACAAGAGGAGAAAAACTTATTTCTATAAGGTGCTCCTGTAAACTGGAATTCTAAAATTTCCTGAACATCACTGAGCTGTTTCATCCTTCACTAAATGAACTATTACATTAATTTTTGATGTCACTGCTGAATCAGCCAAAAAAACCCTAAATCGCATCTAGGTCGCGAACTCAAACAAGAATAACACTTTGGAATGGCTATAGTTTTAAAATTGGTTTATATGTTCAGAATTAGGAGAAAAAAACTTTGATTAAAAAGTTTTTAAAACAAGCATAACCCAAAAAAAGCTTTAAAAAATCATTATATGCCTCCCTATTAAAATGCTTATTTAAGCTTTCCTCTGCCAGTTACTATTGTCAAAATATACAGCAGTCGTTAATAAGACAAGACTAGACTTAACTATTGGCTTTCATAATAAAACATGAAGATAAAAATGAGGCTTGGTGTAATTTATATGAGAGAAAATGATGTACTAAAAGCAAGACAGTAAATCAATTTTAAACACCAAACACAATTTATGTCTGACTTTAAAACTCATCCTCCAAACATTAATCTAGACAAAGGCCACAAACTGAATGAGGCTTAATTTGTGAAACTGATACCTTTCATCATAACCTTTAGCTGAAAAGGTCATTAGATATATTATATCTAAGTGAGCAGCTTATCCCTGCTTCATTACTGATAATTAAGGCAAGTAATATTTTCTTGACAGTAATGTGTCCAGTAAGAGATATCGTCTAGTTTGCATAAACCAGACATTAATTACCAGAGTAGTATCAGAGATAAAAAAAATTAAGTACCTGTGTAACATAATTTCATTATTTTTTCTTCATTTCCTTAAAGAATTAGCAGGCTCAGAAACATAATGAGCATATTAAGAAATCCATTTTCAAGCATTTATTAAAATCCTTATTACACATTACACAAATATATTTTTGCACTTACATAAACAGAAATGAAGGTATCTTGGAATACACACATTATTTAGATATTTTGTCATCTTGCTTTACAGGGCAACATTCAATGGTGAAGTGCAGTTATCAAATAACAGGTTCATATTTGGGCTTCATTTCAAATGTTAAGCCTTTCATATAAATGCAATCAGAAATGAGTCCAAGACCTCTGATCTGCAACTTCAACTCATGCAAAGGCTGTTTCACCTCATTTGAATAAATGGTGGTTTTGCTGCTATGCAGAACAGCACATGGATCAAGTATCCATGTGAGAATGACAAGGTTGTCCCTTAGATCATTATCTGGTTAACAGTTTTCATTTCTCAGTAGAAACAACCCTCAATGTTTCCAAAAGCTATAACGCACAGTGTTTAACAAATAGAAGAAAGATGAATTATCTGTAATGGTTCACTCTCAAGGTAGGTTATCTACCAAACTCCACTCTAGGAAAACCTAGACAAATGTTATCTAGAGAGATTTTACCCCTTAGTCATGAAACAATCCATAAATGCTGCTGTCACTGCATGCCCTGCAGAAACCAGAAAAGTGGTACCTCGTCCTTTTCTCCCTTGAAGTCCTCTCCTCATGAGCATTTGCACTATGGGAGCTTCAAGCAGCATTTCTCACAAAGCATCATTAATTTAAAGTTCTCTGTTGGACAGAGAACTGTTACACTAAAGCCTGCTCCCTACCAGAGAGAAGGAAGCTATGTGGTGGTCTCCAAAGAACATTCCCTGGGCTTTCTGGGGAAAAGATACCCCACGATCAAAGGCAGAAGGAAGATGGGTGGGAAGGAATAGGAGAAAGACTGTCACAACTGTGGCTATCAACTGTGATTCCCTGGAGCTTGGATGGACATGTTCAGAACCAGGCAGAGGAGCACTTCTCACGTTATTTGTGCACATTGCTCTGAAACAGTTAATGCATGAAGTTGACTGACAATGTGTTATCACTACAATCATTTGTCAGACACAGACCTTAAATACTGGAAAGTGAATTGAAAGATCTGTTTTGTGATAACCACCTAATGAGAAATCAGCATGGAAGTTAAATTAAAGCAAAATGGGTGAGTATCTGGAAAAGACAAAGAAATCTTTCAGCAGTAATTGAAACTATTAAAATTCTGATCTAGTCCATTTCTGAATTCTGTGTTATGCAAAACAACTATTTTGCATCAGGACAAAAAATCATTACTTGAGTTAAAGCACATGTAAGGAAAGTGAGAGTAAGATAATGACCACATCTATGTGCTGTCTCCCTTACCCCTGAGGCAGGACAACCCCTGCAACTGTAATGAATGTTTTTTCCTCCTTCCCCAGGGCAAAGACCAAAAAATAGTAGTGAGATGAAGTTGTGTGAACTCACTGGGCACTTGTGAGAGTACATGGAGTTGCAACTGCATGCAGCTCTGTGTTTATTTCAGACCACATGCCGTAACAGCCACAGCATCATGAACGGACAGAAGGCCTAAATCTCAGTCTCTGGGAGCACCACTCAGTCTCTCACGTGGTCCAGATTCTGGGCACAGCCTAATTTTTCCAACGGAAAAGTAAACCAAAGTGATTTTATTTAAAGAGGAAATTTACTTAACCTGGAAAGCATTGCCGCTTCAAGCCAAAATAAAGCTATTGATGCTCTCATTGAAAATTTGCCATGTTCATCTGTGCTATCCTGCCAGACTTGCTTGTGACAGCAGTATCCAAAATTGCATTTTCCATGGCAGATGGCCAGAATGTTTCTGCCTTTTCTTTTGGATCAATACCTATCATAGCCTGGGTACCTGTGGAACTCCAACAGGGAGTGCCCATGTAACAGCAGGAACTGAAACCAAGCCCACACCCCTATCTGCTCTAACATTTTACACCTCAAAGAACCTTAACATCCTAAGGACCAGAAATCAAAACAGAAGTGACCACAAATGTTAATACGCTATTTCAACATCTCCTTTGATGGAAAATGTCCTCATTCTTCCCCGTTTCTTAGGTAGAACAAATGACAGCAATCATTGGCACCTGGCAGATACAACAACTGAGATTTTTACTCTAAATATCCTGAATTCAGGCTTGAAGAAGTGGCTGTTAGCCTACAGACTCTTTCTAAATTAGAACTATTATTCTTCAACATCAGAACAGTACTGCTGAGTTAGTGACATGTAAAACATTGCTCATTGGTGTCAGTATTTGCAGGATTATGGCATATGATACTGCAGATGGCTATTTATTTATAAAGTGTAGCACTGTTTCAGTAATGAATTATTCATATGAGGCATAATATTGACAAAAATCTCTTGCATGTATATCCTGAAACATTTGCTGTTTTCAGTGCTATTACAAGTAATGATTTCATCCATCTGGTTTTACTCTGAATTTTGGTTAAAAAATGATCTGAGTAAAACACAATTTTTTTCAGCCCATTCACAGAAACAGTATCTTTTAATGGGTAATCACATTAAAAAATTATTAATATCTACTATTAACCAGCAAAGGAATTGTTTTCTTAACTGTTATTTCCCATTTTGCAATAGATAAGTTTTCATAGAGTCAATTTCTAATCTTTGACTTTACCAGTTCTGGCTGTAATTTGACTGTGGGATCCATATTTTCCTTTTTGATAGAAGAATGAAACTGAGGTCCAGATTACTAAACTGAAATAAATAATTCCATTTACAAACAAAGCTACTTAAATCTTTTCAAAACACAGAAAACTACAAAAAATACAAAGTCTAAGTTTTCTGCCCCACTGAATACACACTGAATATACAATATACAGTGAAATGCATTTTTGTATGAATTTCATTATGAACACTGATTGACCCCTCCTGAGGAAATTTTATCATTGTCATTGAGATAACAATACAAATATAAGTAGTTTTCATTTAAATATCAAGTCCATGAGGAACTTCTTTGTAAACCAACTTTGGAAAAGTTCTGAATCTGGTCTGCTTACTGAAATTATTAATTTTTTGTAATGTATACAGATTGTTTATTTTTTTATTCTGATAATGTGCTTAATGTGACAATTTCCTATTATTCCAGCAGACAGATTAACTTGTTATTTTTAGCAATGTTTCATTGTTCCTATTTCCATCGATTGTTTCTTAATTTGGCACTTACTATGACACTTATTTTTCTAAGAGAGTGTCAGTAACAGACATAATGGAATATTTTTTCAAATAAGAAATGTAATGCTGGAAACTTTGAGAACCTCACTGTAGATCAAAGGTGTAAACTTTTGCTGACAACTCGTCCTAATAAGTCTATCCTTTTCACAGCTTGCCTCAGTTTAAGAGGCAAAAATCAGCATTTACTGCTTAAAATGCTACCACTACATCTTCAGCCTCTCAAATCTGAATTCAGAAAGGTCAAAATCCAAATTTAATCTATTAACAAACTGGGGAAAAAGCTCCCAAATACAGGCACTGTTGGCAGTTATAAAATGAAATCTGCAGTTGCATAATTATTTCAGTGTTAATTTGAGTGGAAAATAGATTGAACTATTCTGGATGACTTTACAAACAATGACAAGAGATGGAATCAGATTTTGGTTTTAAAAGTATTGTAAGAAAGGCACACTATTTTTCTCTATTGTTCAGTTAAAACTTTAGGCTTAAGATGTGTTTTGAGCACTTGGGAACAATGTACAGACTCCTTGAGGATGTTTAGAGTGGGTTTCTTCCAACAGTACGAGCATGAATGTGTTCTCCTGGTGTCCCACACTTTCCCCTGTGACAGATATGGAGGGACCACTACAAACCCGACAGCTCCTCAGCAGTTTTAGGCCATGTACTTGAAAACTGCATTTTTATTTTAAGGTTTTGACAAATGGAAAATGCATGTTTAAAATTCTGACATCAAAACCTGCAATTTCATGCTCCATCTATACAACATCCCTTTAGATGTAAATACACATGAAAGTAAACACCATTTAAAATTTTTCCGCTTAAGTTCAGTACTATGCATTTTCTCGTATTAATTACCTAGAGAAAAAAATTCAGACAAATTACAACAGCTCTTTAAAAACGAAGGACTTAGGACCTATATTCACAGAATTCATTACACACTTGCAGCTTTGTCATCTTCATTACCTTATTATATATTTTTTCTTCCTAGGCACACAACATTTTTACAAATAGCAATATCATACGAGCATGAGTAAAAATGTTATTAGTTAGACCTCTGTAACCTGTTATTGAAATGCAAAATTTGAAGTTGTGTGAGAAATTTATACAGGAAAATATTCATGATGTTCACAAAGTTTGGCTTTATCATCTTCTGTGCATCTTCACTAAATCAGATAACCAAACTATTTATTTATCTTTTGTTTATTCATTTTTCTTATCAGCTGTACTTGCTAGCATAGCTAAAAGGAGTTTTTGGTTTTTTTGAGCAGAGTTTCAGAAACTGTTAAAAATGCTGAAATGTAGTAAAATTTTGTATTACTCAGGAATAATTTTGCTTTTTGTTTAATGCAAATGCATTTTTGAATGCTGCACCAAGGAAATTAGTTTTACAGGTTAGACAGTCTCCTATCAGGATGTGCTCCAGGTTGGTATAAGTCACTGTTGTATCAGTCACTGCTGTAAACTAAGAAGTTTAGCTGCTGTTACTTTTGTTGTTCACTTCCTACACTGCAAATAAAAATATAAGGAAGGAATCGGCACAGAATTCAATATGGAAATTTCTTGTTCACCTGATTTGTAATTGGAAAAATGGCAATTTTTATGAATGCAGTCTCCAAACTCAACCAGTTTAGCATGAGCATTAATGCCCAAGCTTCTTTATTTTAGGAAAAGGTTAAAAATATGTTAAAAATAATAAAATGCATTGTTTAATGCAAAACCATGGCTACTACATAAGCTTCATCAACTTCTTTTCTGCAACATTTTGTGAGGCTGTGCAGTAACACTCATGTGGAACAGCTGCACTGACACAATGGGCTGCAGACGTTTTTACTGTCCTAATAATCCACATATTAAAGAGTCCCTAAATACTCATTGATGTGACAGACCATAACAACTCCCTTGGAGCTGCTTCAGTTTATCAGGTCAGTGATCTGCATACTGAGGATTCCCCAGGTACTCATTGACAGGTAGCATCTCATATACACTTGTACTAAAATAATAATTGCTTCAAAGGAACTGTTAAATCCCAGTCGCAAGCACAAATTAATTTAAAACCACTGAGACAGCACTTTGTTTTTTCTACAGATCTGACAATTCTGGACAAATTTACTAGACAAACCAAGACATCTGAGCGGAACAAGCATTCCCACGTTATGGCTATTTGCATTGTCTTAAAAATACCGCCCACCTTGTCCTCTGTGAATTACAATCATTGCCTTTCTGCTAGGCAAGGGTGACCTAAAAACTGTCCTTGCCACTGTTAAAAAATAATTAATTAAAAACCTATTATAGAGTTAATAATCTTAATTGAAAACCTAATTTATTGTTGTCCATGTCCTCATTTTCTTTTTCTGTGTAGTGTTTTCTTCTGTCCCCAACTCTTTAGGACAAATCACCGAACCCCTTATTTTTTCCTATCTCTTTTCTTCCATACCCCAGCAAGTGTTTAGCCTTGTCAGCCCAGATTACTTTAGTTTCTTACTCTATTGTTACCTCTCACTAAATTTATGCTCTGCAGATTACAGGAAAAACTAGTACAGCCTAGAAACCTTTTCACCCAAAAGAACCTGTGGTGACTTATCTGCTCCCACTCACTGCATCAGGCAGTGACAAATGAGTCACACTCGAGACAACTTCCTGCCTTCATCTGAGTTTCAGACAAAGCTGAGCATGAAAGTGTTCATGCAGGCTACCAAAGAGAATGAATGACCATGTGGAAACTGCCTACAATCAGAACACAGCTCCTCTAAAGGCAGAAGTCCAGAAGGACAGGCTGATCCACAGTGTTGAACTAGAAAGCCTCGGAATCCATGCCCCAGGTGAACTTCAGCCTGATAATGCAATCCTCTGCCATTTGGTACAGGCAGCTGCATGGAATTCTACAGGGCTCAGAACAGTCTGATACAGGGCTTCAGTCTGATATTCCTGCTAGCTCTTACATCATTTGCTCCACAGGGCTCTGAAATCATACATTTCAAGTGTTATTTATAGTCCAATCAAGACACAAATCAAGTGCATTGCCTGTTTATGTCACTGGCTTTTTATGAGTCATTTATGTTATGGCTACCAGGACACATAGATCCAGCTGACACTGGCTGTTGTGTGTTTGGGAAAAAATGCTTCATGAAAACTGTACTTCCAAATCAGAGGAGACCTCAATCAAATTTCCATTAACAGTCAGGGTAAATGCAGAATTCTTGCACAGAACTCAACAGCTCAAAGCTGATAGTCAAAACAAAGAACCAAAACAAGAAGTGGAAACATCAAAAATCCCTGAACAGATCCATGACTTACATAATACTGACTATGATAATGGATACAAAGATATTTAATTCAAATGTAACTCTAGCATTTAGACACAAACAAAGATTGTGACAGTTCATTTCTGAAAAGTTAAATAGCATCATAAAATGAAGAAGAAAACAATACCTCTTCCCATAGAACACTCCTAATAGGTAATCTTTCTTCTTGGTCTATATATTTTGTTTCCATTGTCAAAACCTCCATTATTTCTCTCTAGTCTTTTTCTTTATCACCTTGATACATCCAGATATATTCTAAACTGCAAAGATTATTTTTCTAGTAGTGCGCTTTGGTTAGGAACACCAATATCATTCCAGCCCTCCATTACCCCATTTTTTACTGCTGAAGCAGACACAAACCACATATCTTAATTTTCAGCGTTCTTGCAATTTAACATCACTTTAAATATCTTAAACTGCAGTGTACCTATCCTACATCTGTGAAATCTATCTCTTCTTTTCTCTTCTTAGGTTTGGGATGCTTTGCATATGAAAATTCCCAGAATATCTCATTACACTCTTTCAAAAATTCCTCAAAAATTTCCTCTGCCATCAAACCCTCTTCTCTATACAACATATATGCTGAACTAATCTAAGACTTAGGCTACACTGATGAAACACTAAGACAGCAAATCACTGACTTTTGTCTTCTTAAGGAGATAAGGACTGGGACTGTTAGTTCAAAAAGCTCTCCCAGCCTCATCCTACTGAAGCTGTAAATTATTATTCTTGATGCAGCCAAAGCATTGGAGATAGGGTCAGGGTATGTGTATGTGTAGCTCTCTCCACAGTTCAACTTTCTTTGCACAGTCTCACCTGTAGTGGCAAACAGTGTCAAAAGACACAACTTGTAGAACTCTTCTCCAGCTTTTTCTCCTGACCTTGACTTTTATTTCCCTTTTTCTCTTCTCTTTGCAAAGGAAAGGAGAAAATGGAAGGCTTTTCCTCTTCATGTACATTTCAGTAGCACGAGAAGTTTTTGATTGCTGCAGGACTTGGCAAAGACAAAGAAGACAACCATACAAAGGAAAAAGATTGAAGGTTCCTGAGGCCCTACTGGAGGAGGAGGTAGTCTAAGGAAAATAGCATTTTACTAGAAAGGGAGAGTGAGAAAGAAACTGGAAGAGTTAGATCAGGAACAAACCTTTGTCCAGCTAAGACATCCAGGGTTTGATGAGAGACTCAGGAGAACAAATGAACCCCAGTCATTCAACAAAGCAGCGATAAAGGTAGGTATTTATTGAAAGGCCTTCAAAAGGTTCACCTCAGGCAGTGCACGCACTACCCCGCCAAGTGGTTCATAGCCCTTTTGCATTTATGAAACATCCCAGTCCAGGTCCAGCAGACTGTAGCATTCAGCTACAGCAGACCACCACTTCAGAGGCAGTGTCCCCATCCAGAGGTCATCTGCTCCACATTAAGAGAATATTCCAGGTGTATGTGTGGTATCTATGACTGTCTGAACAGTGGAGCTTCACAAATGCCTGTAAGTGCTTTTGGAATGGAAGTGTCTGTGCACATGAGCTGAAGCTAGGTTTGCACACCTGGTACCTGCTGTCCTTTACAGGACATTGTGTATCACCTGGTACATTTTGATGGAATGATGACAGAGTGGAGAGCCAGTCCCTCAACTGCCTGTGCTCCCAGTCTGAAACCTATCTTGGTGAAGGCATGGTCTTATGACTACTTTGGCCATCCTTGCCCTAACACATTTGAGAGCTCAGACATCGGAGAGCACCCCTCGACTGCTCACCCTTGGATGTAAGCTCTCCTGCACAGTCTGAGCTGCAGCATGACAGGCACTATCTCGACTGCTCCTTGTCAATCAGCCCTCTGTGTCCTGAGACGGCGGTACGCCAATTCAAATGAACAACTGCCATCTGCCAGTACATTGGGAAAAACTTATGGAACTAGGACATGTCCAACAACAAGAGTCTTGACTCACTATGGAATGAATATATTTCTGATGGCACAGAGAAGCAGATATCCTGTGTATCAAAAGACAGCAAAATCCTCTTTAAAAATGAGGACAGAGATGCTAGAATCATCATTCTGGATATGAACTTGCAAATGAACCACAAATTGAAGGTGGGCCAACATCTTTCTGTTGTGGACAGAGACTCTTACAGGAAGAGTGCTTGTCCCTTAGGTGTTTCCTGCCTCCACTGACAATGAGTTTGTGTTCTTTTGAAGCAGTTTTATGGAACCAGGGTGCCTAAACATTACAGTACATGGGCACTGCGTAACAGCAGAAAGACAAAATAAACTAAGTAAGTAATGGTGACAGTGTCCATAAGTCATCTGTCTTACATAATCTGCAGCGAGATTTGATGGTACTAAGTAGACCTCTCTCCAAAATAAGTACTAAAGCAGCACAAGATTGAGGGTGAACAACCCAGAAATAAGAAATTGTTCATAGACTTGTGCTGAAAGGAGGAAAGGCAGTATGATGAAACACCTGAATCAGTAGTAGTATCAATAAAAGTGGTTGGATTGATATGTTTTTTCTGTTCTGTGTGATTGAAGCCAGTTCTTTGAATATTCATGAGGAACAGGTTTCAGTCTGTGCAAAAGCTTTTTTGTGTCTTTGTCTTCGTGGGCTCTGTGAAGAATCAAAGACATTTAAGTATAAGCCTAGAATTTTTAATGTTATGTGGAACTTTCACCAACTGTGTAGCTGAATGAAACAATTCATCAAACAGTAGTTTTCCAACCAGAGATTGCATTTCTTTTGGCAAATCAACACTATTAAGTCACAAGGACTCTCTGTTGCCAAGGAATTCAGAAAATAGTCAGTGGCAGTGCCCACAGCATTTGAAGCAGCCTGATTTGGAGTTCTGCTTGTCAGCTGAACTTCCATCCCAGAGGACAGAGAATCCTCCTTTGAATCTCTAGGACATAAGACTGACTATCGGGCTTTCTTTTGTTAATGAGTTCATATTAATAGCCAGCCAAGAGTTTGGTTGCTAATCAAGTGTAGCAGTAAAGAGGCTCAGGCACTAATCCAGCTGCTGAAGGCATTCCAATATTTGGTATCTTTGTCTGAATCACAGAATTATTGAATGGTTTAGGTTGGAAGTGACCTCTGGAGATGATCTAGTCCAGTCTCCAAGAAGAGCAAGATCTTCCTATCATGGTTTTTAAAACAGAGATGAGGAAGGCAGGAAGTGAAGAGGAAAACAGGAATGGGAGCATCAGTCAAAGAGCAGTGATCACAGCTCAAAGATAAACAGCATTATATAACAAATACACATCCCAGCCGCTGCCCATGTGGCCTGATTTAGCACTTTACATCTAGATATATTTATTCCATTTTTACAGAGTTTGAAACTGTATGGAAAGTACATCCCAACATTAAAACTTATAGTAAGAATGTTGTTCAGTATTTTCCAGTGGCTCTCTTGATGAAGACATAAGGTCTTCAGTCAATTGAAAGTCTGAATTGACACTTTCCAAACACCTGCCGTATCTCAGGAATTGCATTTATGTGTGGTTTATGAAGTGTTTTTCAAAGGATTGATGCTTTATCAATAAGGCTTTATCAATGCAAGAGAGTGAATTACACATTCTCTTTTATAAAAATTACTATTTTTTTAAAGCAGAAGTTTAAAAGTCTCTTCTAGTTTCGATCTCTGAATGCAATAATCTAATTTCAAGAGGATTTAAAAGTTATGCCTCTGTAATACAAAGGCATTGTAATGATCTCTTATTACTTCTAGATTAACAAAGGCGTTACGAACCACCACACTGTAGATATGGAATTTGATGAGGAAGCCTACCTTGAATTACAGACCAGATTTACAAATAACTGCATTTTCATCTTAAAATGTAATGTTCAATGGCATTGTACATAAGTGCATTTAGAGATCTTAAGGTCAGAAATAGTTGATGATAAGGGCATAACTGGGTGTGAGAAGACAACTGTAATGAATTTAAGTATAGAATTAGATTGATAAAACTACTTAAAAAAATACATGTTGAAATTTTTAAAGGATTGCTGATTATCTGGAAAATTATATGATATTTTCCTTTACTTTTGACTGTTGATGAATTTGCAGATTCCAACAAATCAAATCCCTCTCCCTTAATTCCTTCGGCAGTGCAGTGGCAACAGGATGGAACTTCTCTGCCACCTTCAAACCCCTCTAATATTGCTTTACAGACAATAAAACCAGTGCAGGTATTTAATATGCAATAGCAGAGGCTTGAGAAAGGTCTCATTTTTTAATGAGACCTTTCTGAACAACTGTTCCTTCTGATGTGGACAAGAACTATTATACATGAGGAAGGTCATCACATCAAGTCATAGCCTAAAGCTTTTGATGTCGCACAGGAAAGGACACACAAGAAAATCTCAAATCCAGACTAAGAATTAAGAAGTTATTTTTTAAGAAGTCATGGTTATTACCAAAGGGGAAAAACAATGGTTCTGGAACCATCCCCAAACCAGTTTCCCCAAGGGAGTGGAACAAATCAAGGCAATATGACACAAACAGCTGTGGCTAGGTGGGTGCTCTGCTTGGGCCGCCAGGTCTGAGATGGTGACACTGCTTTCTGTCCCCAAGACAGCAGGTTTAGAATGACCAGCACCTCCACAGAGCACCTTCCACAGACAGAACGAAATCAATGAAAATAAATAAATGAAAGCAGGACATAAATTATGGGCAGATTTAGTACACCACTACCATAACAGGTGACTTGAGCATGGCTGTGTGGCTGAGTAATTCTTTCTTGCCTTCAGAGCAGCTGGTTACTAAGATTAATGATTTATATATTCAAAAGGGTGCTGATTCTTCTGTACTTGTTGGCTGGAAATGCCGTAGAAAGCAGGACACCTATATTATTTAGCTTCCTCCCCACAACTAAAATAGATACAAGCACAACACTCAGCTGTCAAGCATTTCAAAAGATTACTAATTCAGTTTGAACTTAATCTGCTGAATGAAAGTACTTTAAAAAATGTATTTCAGTTTGAAAGGAGAAAAGTATGACTTCCGTGAGAGAGAAAATTTCGGCTAATATTTGTGCCTTTATGAGTGTGCCACTGCCACTCCCTCTTTCAGCAACAGGAATGGGCTGTACTTATTTGAAAGGACAATTTGACTGGGGATCTTTGTGCTTCTGTTAAAACACCAAAACAAACAAACAAACAAACAAAACCCCAAAAAAACAAAAACAAACAAACAAACCAAAACAAAACCACAAAAAACAAAACAACAAACAAACAAAACAACAAAAAACCAAAAAACAAAACAAAAAAAACCACCCCAAAAAACCAAAACCCAAACAAAAAACCAGCAAAACCATGCTGTTACACAAGCCAGTGAGAAATCAAAACATATCCCAGAGTGCAAATCATCAGTGTATTCTAACTGCATTATCACAGAGTCATAGAATATCTCGAGTTGGAAGCGACCTATTTATACAGTGTATCTTTTAACTCAATATATGGAAACTATGGAACAAAACTACAACAAAATTATCTGCCTAGAAACAGAACTTTATTACTGTAACTATTCAGAAAGGTTGCATTTGAAAAATTAATTATACCTGATGAAGCATTAGTGATGCACATCACTAATGAAAAGCGGCACTCTTGACGTAGGCTGTTACTTAAAATATTATGATAAAAGTGAACTCGTACAAAAAGGAAAATACTTAGCAAAAAGGAATCCTAGAAAACTTTTTACTCTGAAGATAATTTGAGTAATCTTATCCAGAAATAAAAGGGTTGTTTGGTCAGATCATATTTGTACAGTCAGGTTTTTAAACCAGTAATGATAAAGAATATGAATAAATTTATGGTTTGGAAAAAAATTAAAAGATGATTTACAAGACAAAAAGAAAAAAATTGCTTTTTCATTCTTTCTCAGGTTCTGTGTTATCCAATTGCTCCAAGCAGTTGTAGGTTTTGGTAATGGTCAACCGAGTAACTGGTACTTTGCCTGATGTTTGACCAGCACTACTGGTCTATAAATTCTAACAAAAAATAATTTCTGTTTTACACCCCTCTTGAATTTTTATTTCCTATAGATCCAATATTGCCCATGTTCATCTCAAAGGAAGAGCTCTGATGAAACAAAGATCCCAAAATGCTTCACAAACCCATAATGTTTTGGTTAGGAAAATGCAGCAGCCACGCATCTGCAAACAAGGAAGTCCAGGAAAAAAAAACATAATCTCTGCCTATACATGCTTTGCAAAAAGTCTCCTGACACAAATAAAAGGATCCTCCCCAACATATGGAGGAGCTGCTATGCCCTTCCGGGGATGGTCTGTAGCTATGTTCACCTCAGGCACGCCAAGGAGAGGTGAATTGTCAAATGCAATTTCAATCATGGGGTGGTTTGGTTGAGGCAGATTAGTTGTATGCAATCATGATAGATAGTTTATCCCAGCCCCAAACTGCCGCTTGGGAAATCTTGCACGCAAACGAACAGGAACTCAGTCATTATTAGTGTCAAGAAGGTACACAGAGGCAAAATTTGGTTGGCAGCCAGGCAAGATGAATCAAGGCGAAAAAGTGACCAATTGCATGTTCAAAATGGAAATTGATAGGCATGTTGTAGTTTGGAAGGATTTTAAACACCAGAAAAAGTCATACATTATTAATTATTCAGAGATAAATATTTAAAAAGTCTTCCTCTATGGAGAAATACAATTTTTAAGTCAATGTAAATTACACGTGTAGTGTCCTAATTTTAGGCTTCTTTATCCCAAAAGCTTCACTATGACAGTTCAGAGCATTTCTTATTATATAACTTTAAAATAGTCCCATTCAGTAAGAGTATTGCAAATTACAAAATTATCTACCAAATAAACATTTTAAAAACAAATAAACAGTGTATTAGTTCAGTTGAATTATTCGTAAGCAAAGCAATCACTTGCGCCCCTCACAGTGGAGTACAATGCTCATATTTATCACTTTTACCTTTTCAAAGTTACCTAAATATTTAATGAACTAAACAGTGGAATCCACCTGTGTGAGCAATCACAATCCCTGGTTCTCTAAATAAATAGCAAAAAATTGCTAAAAGAGAATGTCCTCAAGTTTCATTGCCTGAAGTGATACGCTCTGACAAATCTAACAGCTCTTTCTGTGTCATTCCTAATGCACTTGTCACTCAGTATTATCCATCCTCATTAATGACAATGGGAAAGTTTATCTTGGGAACACGTTTTAAATCATCCACTCTTTACAATGGGACCATGAAATCTCTTACAAAACATGAGGCGGGAACTACTCTGACAACAAAACCCCTTCCTGGCAGCTTTACTCTTAATTCCTGTTCAAGGAATAATGTGTTTATCATACAACCACATGGAACAATATATTAGATGAAACTTGAAACAAGAATAGCTGGTTTGATTTTTCAAGATAGAAAGTGATTTTCCAATATTTTTTTATGTTGGGAACTTTAAATTTTTTAGGGATGTAATTTTGTATGGAACCATACTTCCTCTTAAAAAAAAAAACAACAAGGTTATGAACCCCTGATAAAATAGTTTCAATATTTATAATGTCATAGAAATAGTGATACTGCTCACAATAAAAATGATCGCTAAGGGAGTATTCCTGGTTTTGCAAAAATTCTGCTTTACTTATAGATATTTTCACCAGAAGTCTAGATTGTATATATAAAACCACTCCAGTAATGCATAATTTTCACTAGTAAATATTCTGTTTTGATTATGAGTTCTGAAAATTGATACGCCCTCTATGTCAGTGCTATGTACTTGCAACAGATGGATTGCAACTATTTACTTTATTTTGGATGCTCTAAATTAAACACTGCAATATTCATTGCTTCTCTTTTCATCATCTCATTTGTAACACCAGCACCAACCTTCCATAAAAGCAGCAGTTAACAGAAGTTACTTTCCAATGCATCTGACTGCAATAAGGGCTGATTTTTGGATCAATTTGTAAAGTAACAACAGAATTTCAGGATGAAAACTTGAGAAACAAAAAATAACAAAAATCAAAGAAGCTGCAAGAAAGTATTCCAGTTATTCCTATTTGTGTGAGCACAGACAACTACACTGAATGTGCAGGATACTGTCCTAGAGGATGCCAATACACATCAGGGTGTGGATGAACAAAAATGGAGGAGCAGAAGTAGTAAAGACCATGGTACAAATAGAATTTTAGTTCAGACAGAGGAAAAGTGCTTCTTATACGAGGTTACAGGTAATCCACTGACAAAATTCTTTCACTGCATTGTTTCTACCATAGAGCCTTACTGTACTAACACAGTAAAAATTCTCTGCAGATTTAGGGGTGTTTCAGTAGTCTGAATCTAATTTTAATAGCTTTTTTCAAAGCCAGAACGCCTTTTTCAGATCAATAAAAAATCATCAGAGATGCACCTCTATCTTAAAACTGTTTTTTCCATAACATGAATATAGCCTTGAAAGTTTCTAAAGTAGTCCATGTTTTCGTAAGACTGAACATAAAAAAGCCAGTTCTTCTTTCCTTGTTTCCACAGGTTTTCAAAAACCATAACATAGTAAGTCTGAAATTTTCAGGCTATTGCTGAAGATTTTAGCGGGCAGTAGTGATTTGTCTTCTTATTCTGCAAAAACTCACTTTATTAACAGAAAAATTAGGAATAATGTGCCGTCCCATTTAACTGATGAGAAATGAAATACGTCATCAGTAATTTCCTATCAAAATGTACAGGAAATCTAAAAATACTAACACTTAAGCAGGTCAGTACTAAAACAAATATATTTTAATAAATAGCTATTTAAAAGTAGCTATTTTAATGATAGAACTACAAAAATTACCATAACACTTCTAAAATTCTATTAATTTAAGAAATGCCTCTCAACCAAACTATGGATTCCAGTTAATTATAGAGCTCTTCAAAGCATCAGGAATCTCCCTTTAGTTACTTACTGAAATATCTGCACACATTCAATATTTATGCTGTCTTTCTCTCTATCCATTTTTAAACAGAATTAAAGGAGTAGCTAAAACTCTGCCAATAAAATGACAGGAAAGCTATTTTTAGTCTAGATGATGTAGACCAAGCATAAACAGCCCATGGCTATGCTACTATTGAGGATCAGATCTAAATACAAGCACTAGATTTCCTTATAACAGCAACAAGAATTACAAATTACATGCTGGTTTGTATGGCTTAATAAATACTCATCTGAGAAGGAGAATATTTTTCCCTTCATTAAAGGAAAAAAAAAAAAAAGCTGATGTAACTCCTGCCACTCTACTCTCTGGTAGAAAAAGGTTTGTCAAAGTGCATTTGAGGCAGTACAGGAAATGTAACCTCCTCAGAATTACAAAGCCTTACACCAAAAGAGGAAAAGTGTTGATTACCAAGTTAGGGCTGCTTTCAGGTGTTTTAGATTGCAGACCTGAGACACATCAATCTCCAGAGACCGCAGGGTTCACCAATTAAGCAACACATTACTAATTTCCTAATAAATCAATGAGAGACGAGATGAAACCAATGGATAACTGCACTTAATGGAGGGCCAGAAAGAAAATGCTGCTCAGTTGTAACATCTGGCACCTCCAGTGGCCAGGGATGTGTTTATCCCATACCTCACACACTGGATACCCAGATGGGGACAAGCTGGGGCTACATCCACGAGCAGGCTTGCCTTGCTCAGCTCTTGTTCGTGTGTTGGCTCATAAATAACAGCAGCTAAGGGGGAATGTCCAAAGCCTGAGCTATCCTGGAGCAGCAATCCTTGACTGAGAACCCTCACAGACCCCAGGAGTCTCTGCAAACTGCACAGTTCCTCCCTGCTCCAGCTGCAGAGTGTGGAGCCAGCCTGGGTGAGGCAGGTCACTGAACAGCTCCTCACCAAACACGGGGAATGTCTGGCTCACAAACGCACCAATATCCAAACGCCCGGCAGATTCTGTGGGGTATCACAGAGACTTCAGAAATCCCCCCGAGACTCAGCAACCCCAGCCAAATCCTCCACCTCAAACACACAAAGCTGTCTTTCCCAGAAAAAGAGACTACAGCGTCTTAGCAAAGTTTACCAAATATCTTAAAACTTTAGATATTGAGCAACCAGGTGTTTTGAGAATAGCAAGTGCTGCTTAGGATGCAAGGTGAAGTGGATTTCTCCCGTGCAGCAGTACTCACATCCCCCAGCTTAAAAGTGGTAAAAACTGGTTGGTTATTCT
Organism: Prinia subflava; assembly: GCF_021018805.1. Taxonomy (NCBI): domain Eukaryota; kingdom Metazoa; phylum Chordata; class Aves; order Passeriformes; family Cisticolidae; genus Prinia; species Prinia subflava. Next base: position 9,335,389 of record NC_086251.1, read on the forward strand.
TGTTTTCTGTTTCTACTTTTCAACAAGACTCAAAAAGACACACTACTCAAAGATTACTGGTTTAATATGAGAAAAAAGGATCTTTTAGCATTTAGGAACTGTTTTGTAAACATGAACTTACGAGCATCAGAGTGAATTCTTGAGTACTTTTTGCTATAACAGACTTCAAACAGGAAGAAAGTAGACGAAGAATCCATAGGCTGTATTTTCATAAGCTAAAACCAGGTTTTTCAAACCTTAAATACCTGAAACGAGGCATTTAAAATGAACTATTTTCAGCAAGTGCTACCAGCTGTTTTCTGAAAGTCAAGCAGCCAATGAATGGTGTATGTTGGTACCCAAATTCCCTTTATTTATATATGCATTTATGCACATCAATAAAAAGCTTTTATTATTGTACACTATAAAATTGTTGCTTACTTTCTTGAGAAGGAAGAAGGAAACAGAATGGTTAATTGGCAATATCATTCCTTCTGAAGGGGCTAATATGGTGTTAATGTTAAGCTGGCCAGAAACATCACTTTAATGGCAATAAACAACATTTTCCTCCTAGGAGACAGGTTCACTTGATATTTCAAATGCTTTTGGTTTTCAACATGCAATGAGAAACTTTAATTTACATTAGGTATGATATAGAATCCTTTGAAAACCCTATGAAACAGAACTAAGAAAAAACAAAACAAAACAAAAAAATCAAAACCATGTAATGTGGAAAAGAGATCAATAAAGATGGCATGACCAAAACCTAACTTTGCTTACCACTTGGGCAGAGTAGTCCTCAACCATTTGGCTTATGATAATCTGCTTTTTGCATAATTCTCTGGGACAGAAGTACAAGAAAAAATGTACTCTGGAATTTAGGTACAAATAATACCCATAACTTAGACAAAGCAAAAAGTAGTATTTGCACAGCAATTGTAGAACATTTTTTCTTCACCTACAGTACTTTGCAGTGTATGTATATTTTTTTCCTCCTGTCTCTCTTTGGCACTTTCATTAAGTCTTTCGGACTAAGAATAATAACTAGTTTGCTCTCAATAAAAATAATTTAGAAACCCAAGTTCCTGTATGTTAACAGTTCAATAAAGAGGTAAAATAAATAGATCAGAAAAATTGGATGAAACAATTTCTGTAGAGGTTAAAAATTTAAAGAAACTATAAATTTGTGGTTTCCTTACAGATTTATGTTCATCCAAAACCATTAATATCTTCAAAAGACTGGAAATATTAACACAACCTTGAATTTCCAAAGTTAAAATAAAACATTTGAAATTTGTTTAAGTGTGTCATGGCAAATGTTTGGCAGCATTAGTCTGTTTCTCTAAAAAATGCCCTTTTAACCCTTTACAGGTATTAGATGGAGCTATCTTCCAGTTTCCTCATTCAGAGAGTATCTTGAATCACTTCCTACCCAAAGATCATAATTAAAACCATAACAAACAGCACTAAAATAAGGAGATCCAGATGGATGCTCATCTTGCACATGGACATGAAAAATCCTCCTCCCCTCATTCCTTTTCCTAAGAGCCCTGAACTTCAGTGCATGTCAATAAGGTTCAGGTACAATGTAGACCTGTGGGTGAGAAAATGTGACTTCCACTCAGCTTTCATTTTTATTTTCCTGCCTTTACAGAGATACAGAAACACAGAGATAGATGTGTTTTACCATGTAACAGCCTGATTGAATTTGTTACTCTTTGTAAAAGGAGACTATTATACAACTATCAAATATCCTAATGTTATTAAAACTTGTGATATTTTAAAGAGCATTTAACGGAAGTGGCACCTGCTTCCTGCTGAGCACTACTACAAACATGGGGCTTAACTCTTTTTGCTTCTCATCATCACTATCTTTCTAACTCATGCCCACAGACCTTTGTCTAAAACATACTACTGCTTCAGCGACTAATATAATCCTTGTAGAGAAAGAGTTTTGTAATCTTCATCAACCAACATTTTTACAAAAGCTGTCTTTAGTCTACCTATCTTCCAATAGAAAGTGGGAATATGTCAACTACTTTACTTGTCTGGCAAATACAGGAGAAGTTGACCCACTTATTTAAAGACTAAACAGGCCAACCCCTTTCATGCTGCAACACTGACCCTTAGCACAGATCCTGAGAATGAGCAGCCCATTACAATATGTACCAGTGACCTTTCAGTGCATTAATGACTTTGTGGTGTGTGTTCTTCCCTTGCAACAACACATGGCATAAATATTTCTAAACACCAGAATTATTTGCTTAAATAAGTTCTGTTAAATGAGTTCTGTTTACTAACAAGAAAACTGCATTTGCACTGTATTATAAGGGTTGAAGTTTTGAAAAACTGAATGGAACTCTCACATTACACTGTTATACCACCCATAAAACAAAACTGATTATTAAATAAATTTCAGGATATTACAAATCTTCCTATGGAACCTAAGAGTTAACAGTACCTTAAAAATTTGCCTACAGACAAATAATTAATAATTTAATTTACAATAACCAGTAGTATACAACAAGAAGGTGATATTTTCAAATTAAATTCTTCCACATGAGCACAAGATATGTGTTCTGAAATTCCATATACTATATGAAATGGATCACTTGATTTCAGTCCAGTGTACCATTAAGATTCAGAGGGTTTTTCTTTTCAAATAGGAGCTCGCCAAGTATTGTTTCACCTCAAGTTATTATAATTTTAAAATACTCTCCCAAAACTTTAGCTAAATTGTACTGTCACCATTTTAAACATGTATATTTATTCAAAATTGTTTGAAAGAATGTAATACGTTTTTGACAGGCAGTCTTTTACAATATTGAAATCAAATCCTTGATTTCATCAAACCCTTCATATTCTGTGCCTTATTCCTGGAAGGCTCATGCCAAAATGATTTAGTTTGATTTTCTTTAACAATGGTAGGTTGGCTTGACAGCATCTGACAAAACAATTCAGTGAAGTACACCATACCAGGTAAAGAGAACCTGAACTGGCTACTAGGTGAAATAATGCAAAATGGAGCTTGGAATTATGACAGAACTAGTTTTGCAGGAGAATATTTTCTGCAGTATTATTAATTTTAGATTAAGAAAATGCTATGGTATTATAATTATTGTCTTTTGAACTATTTTTAATTAACCCAATGGTTAATATAATGGGAAAAATGGACAGGAAAAATCAATGCAAAAAACCTGGGTTTACTGATATAAATTTCAGATGAATTTTATTACAATGTTTTACCTCTCTCTGTTGGAAAGCTTAGTTTTATGTGCAGAGTTCCCTGCACTGGAGTCACTTTCACCTCTTCCACTGGAGGAGAAAGAGGTTTCCCATGCAAGCCCCAAGGGTAGTTGTGTTCTCAAACACATGGGGATGATAAAATTGAAGAAATACGCTTTCTGTAACAATTTAGAAAAGTTCTGTCTCATCCCTGGACCAGGAGTACCTGTGAAGTTTCACCCATGCTCCAGGCCCTGGGCAGACAGGCAGTCACAAGTGCTGGCTTAGTAAAGAAGTTTTCATTTCGATATCGTGAGGCCTTAAGTGAGGGTCAAGTCTTGTAAGGGCACCTGTGGACAATCTCAAACACAGAGCTGTTTTGTCTATATATGAAGGTATATAGATCTATATGGCAACATGTATGTCGTAGCATATATTAGCTTATGTTTCTTATTTTACTGAATGATTGCTATAGAACTACCAGTTTACCTAAATTTATAATTAGCTAGCATTTTGCCTTCTTTCAGCTCCCAGGCTCACTGATTCTTTTTGTTAACAGTGGCCAAAAACAGTTCATTAATTCAAATGCATTTATTTACATATTTACCCAACTTCAGAAACATCTAAGGAATATAATCAAGATTAGGGTAAGCCATTAATGAAGACGGCCTCAAATTCTCTTGTGAGAAGCTAAAAGAAGTGATTCTCTTATTGCCATTTTCTAGTTCTCACTTCAGTAGAGAGGCTGGTATGGCATGGATGTGTATTTTAAATATATATTGATCCCATATGTGCTCGTGACAGGGTTGACTTGTTCCTCCAGAAGAAACAGAAAAAGCCACTGTTTCTATACCTGCTCCTGATGAATAATTACTTGGGGAATGTTTGCAGGAGCACAGTTGTGGCACTCAGTGATGCTGCCAGCTCTGAGCCCCTTAGCACCAAACCTGTGCTATGTGGATACCACTGAAGCACTGCAGACATCAGCTTGGACTTGGTCTTACCCCCCATCTTGGTAAATAATCTCTGACAGTGGCCACTTGCACTTCCCTTTTGCAAATAAGAAATTTACCACAGTGTAGTCTGTCTAAGATAAGCGATGAAAAGAGAGACACTGAAAGGAAGACTAAAAAAAAGTCAGAAATACAGAGATTTCAGAGAGAGGCTACCTAAACCATACTTCCTGTTTTAAATGGCAAAAATCACCACCTTAAAGAGTTCTAAGTCATCTTCCAAATACCAGTGTTGGACACATAATAGACACAGATATCTGGAGTTGTAATTATTTCTTATTTTGCCAATCAATTTTCTCACAGCCTTTTACTTCTAGATGAATACAAGATATTATTTGAATGTTTTTGGAATCATATGTTAATTTTTAATTCTGTATAGGCTCAATTGCTGGTTTTTGTAGTTATTTCATTCCAAAGACATAACCTTTTACTCTGCCAATTGCCATGGGGAAAATGCAGTACAGAGTGCTCCATAGTACCATGTTGCATCTGCCCTGCACGGAGAAACCAGCCACTCTCCTGCCACAAGCCTCCTCTAATTTCTCCCCCTCTTATTAGGAAACACCTCTCAGAAAAGAAACTCCTGAATTTGTACAATAAGCTGTGGAAACTTGCTTTTTGCTGTGTGGCAATTCTTTAAATCATATATGACATTTGGCTTCAAACTGAGCTGGCTTCTAAAGATTTTTATCATGGTCTGCACAGGTGTTGTAGCCATTGAAAAGAAAATATTGGCTGCTGTGACTTGTGTCTTGATAAAAAAACCTATTTGCACAACAACTATTCATTAGACAAACTATAATATAAAAACTTGCAGGAAAAAGCTTTGTCTCTATACTTCTAATAATTGACTTCTACTTGAACAGTTAAAAATCAAGCAAGACTAGGGAATTAAAAAAACCACCCTCACAAACTTTCCTATTTGCAGGCGTTTATCTGAATTTATCAGGATCTTCAACTTTAAATAGATAATTTCAGAGGTCTGTGTTGTCCAGACAATAACAAAGGGAGTTAATCAAATACGAATCTTCTCCAACTGTCTTGTCAAACCAGGTAATGATGTCCTGCCAGCCAAACTCAGAGGGAACATGTGAAACAAATACAAAAGTAAACAGGCCCTAAGCTGCCCAAGGGAAAGTCAGCAAGATGGCAATTTCAATCATTTGGAATAATACTAAAGCAGCCTTAGGCTTTTCTCAGAATGGAAACATGTCACTGTTACTGCAATATTTGAACAAATCAGACTGCAAAAGAAAGGAACACTTATGTAATCACAGCCATGGAGCAGCGCTTTACTCGATGGTGAGGTGGAAAATAATTAAGGGGAAATGTCCTTTTGGCAAATAATTATAAATCTACCTAAATAAGAAAGACAAACAATGTTTCCATAGAAATTTGGAGCAGCGAAAAAAATATTTAAGCATGGATTCCTTAAGTCTTGACACAGGAGGCTTTTGAACAACAAAGATAAAGTTCTGTCAAATAAAACTACGAACATAATAGTCCTACAAAATTTCTCAAATGTTGATAAAAATTACATTCAGAGCTACAAAGAAAGCAAAAAAAGCACTTCAAGAACAACTCTGCTGAACAGTCGCATTAAGATGAACGGGTTGTCATATCATTTAACTGAGAAATCAAAAAATATTTCAAATATTTGGGGAACTTACCTAATCAGTAAACGTTCAGTATGTGTCTAGTCATGTAGCCATCTTTTAGTCAATCATCAGAAAATCAAAGGCAAATTGGCATGACTCAACCCAAACTTTAATACCGCATGATTGTGTCGTGTAAGCTTGTTTTGTGCGAGGGCTGCTGTGGTTTTAGCAGAGAGATTAACGACCGGACCTAAGCTGGCCTCCAAACCTTGCCCTGCTGATGCCTCAAGCCCTTTGAAGTCTGACCATCATACCTGGCAAAACAACAGTGGGAACTAGGCTGGTGTCAGATCTAATCAAGTTTCCTGCCTCAGCATAGCTAACTATGGGGTACACTAATTGGCCCAATTGCGGATTATACCTTTTGCTACAGATTCAAGACAATAATTTAGTCAAATGATGGTTTTTATCTCCTTCTAATTAAGATTCCAAAGTGGGAAGAAATAGGATTAGACAGGCTAACTTCAAAATTGTGTTCTTTAAAGTGGCATGCACATAAGATAGATCTCTGATAACACTGCATATAAGAGTATATTGCTAGTAACTAACGTGTGAAGATTTGGGAAAGCTTGAAATAGCTACTGCACCTTTTAGATAAACATGGAAGTTTTCCTGGAAAGATTCTTCTTCATAATTTATAAATGGACAATGAGCACTCATAAATATTCATTAAAAAACCATTTTCATCCTGAATTTTAAAAAAATCTCTTTAGAAAACATTTCTGTTAATCTTATTTTGATGAAGAAGACACAAGGAAAACTGAAACAGTTAGAAGATTCTGCAGGCTATAAAGAGGCGGAGTTCCTCCCACAAAACTGCAATCTAATAAAATAGATTTGACATTCAAGGTTTTTCACCTATGAGGGCCAAACTATAAGGAGTTATTTAAATGGTGAACAATCCAGAGATGAGAAAATCCATGTCCCATGCTTTTACTTTAAACTGTAAAAACAGAATGGTCTAGTGATGAAAACCCTTTTTGAAGAAATTTCACCATAATTCACAAGTTCTGTGTTTCTAACTTTTCTTATGTAATTTGATTTTAAAGTGGCATTTCAAGTAGAGGTCAACATTTTTATCCTGAATTGTATATGTACATATGCAGAATCTTTCCAAAAACTGTAAGGTACTCAATATGCATTTTCATTTCATATTTAATTACATACTGAAGAAGTCCCAAACTCTTTATACTCTGTATAAAGCATACTGTTGCTTGCAATGCTCTCTGTTGTGCTGCTTTTTGCTTCTCCCCCCAGAACCAGTGCTGACTGACTGCTGACACATCACATTCTAACTGTAGAAACGCATTTGAGAAGACCTTATTCACATCCTTTCTGAATTCAGTTTTCCCTTGCTCCCATTTTCTTACTGCCCTTATTGCTCCAGTCAGTCTCGCTGTATTCTGCCTTCCCTAACAGTATGAGGAAGACAAACATATGTATTACAGATTAGTGAAACGTGTACAGGAAGATCACAGTAGGACAGTGATCCAACATGTTCAAAAAGGGATAGTTTGTGTCAGTTCAGCTTACAGAAAGCACATCTCTAACAAAACCTGAAGTTATTCAAAAGGGGCTGCAGCTGAGCAGCGAAGGGAGAAATTATACAAGTGGGTCATCTACGCATGTCTAGGGCAACAGGTTGTTCCAAGAGTTGCACTTCACTCTTGTTTCCAGTGTCCCATAGCTAATTCAAATCTTTTTACAGAGCCTCCTGCTAAGGGTTTTCTTTCCTTCCGAATTACATTACAGATTAGATTCTCAAATTTATCTGAAAGAAAGATTGTATTCTGAGACAGGACTCAGTATGAGAAATCCCCCAAATATTGTTTCATAGCTATAATAAATGAGAATTTACTATGCTGTGAAATGAGGGTGCACGCTTCTCTACACCTCTGAAAACAGAGAGAACACTTGTATTTTAAAACCAAACACAGACTATCAAGGGTTTTGTTTCTACTGTACCATTCAAAAGCAGTTGTTCGAATGCTTTAGTACCTCACAATGCCTGGTTTCACTGACTGCATTCTCTGGAAAGTGACAAACGTTATAAAGGAATTGTCTTTGGGAAAAAAAGCCCTCCTTCATGTATTTGCCTTTAAGTGGCTTCTGAAGAGGATACCTCTAGTTGAGAAACTTCTAGCACTCACGCAGAGATGACCTGCATGAAGAACTGGCCGCCTGATTAACTATTAACTACTCTCAATAGGATTAGATAATTAAAGACATTGATGACCATTAATTAGGAGGAGGGCATCTTAATTTGTCACTTGATAGGGCCCTTTCAATGATTTATAGGTTAGGGCTACTTGCAATTGTGAAGGGGAGGGGGCAGTGAAGAGAGAGAACCCTTAAGTTACCTTATCAAGTGGCCAGCTAAAAAGGGCAGAGGGTCAAATAAGGGCCAAAGTGGTCACTTAAGGGTGAAGTCCCAAACACCAAAGCAGTGCCAAGCCACATTGACCAGCATTTGGTGATGGAGTAAAAAATATGCTAATTTATTGGTGGCAATTCTCTCTTTTTATGGTTTCAAGCAGTTAAGACAAGTGGCCTGCTTAAGAGCTTTTCATTTGAAAAGAGATTAAACAAAATGGTTTGTCAGGGATGCTTGGCTGTTTTATGTCTTTGTTAAAAAAAAAAAATTGCTCAGACTGTACCAATGACTATTGCATCACCCTGAAAGCCATCTTCCATCTCTAAGCATTACTTGGTTAATAAATACATCAGCTCTAATTGCTTAATAGTGCTATGTTCATTTGCTCTTTAGCAAGATTAAAATGAAATACATCTTTTGTATTACTGCCTTCTATCAGGACTGTCTGCATAAAGGTCACAGAAAAAAGTTTAAATTTAGTAGGAAATTTACTTAAGGACATTAGTGTAAATGATACTGTGTTTAAAATGACATAAAAGAGCGAAAGGTGATTTCAGTAATGCAAAGAAAATGGTTTCTGAATACTGATAAGGACACTTATCCCCCATACCACACACAATTTTAGGCAACATTATACATAAAATTCCCTCTACAGGGGTAATAACATGTAGCTACTTTCCCACCCACTAACACAAGTAAGAGCAAGTCATTAACATTTAATTAAATATGCTCCTGACATCCTTAGAAACATGTCATGCTTTGTTATTGAAGGTTGTGGCCTACTTTCCATGTACATTTTAAACCAAAATAAAGTATTTATAACAGACCGATTTAGTGCAGCAAATGAGACATTTTTAATTAGAAGGCATATGACAGTATTTTATAAAACCGTTCTGAACAGCAAAACCAGAATGAAATGAATTTACATCACCCGATGCATATTTTATGTATTTCACAAAACGAAACATAAGAGATGGGATTAGCTCCACCTTTTGGGTTCTAAATAGTGAAACAACATTTCTCTTACCTCGATGGTGAACAGCTTCCTTTTTAATCTAAAAGCAAGGTCCTTCATGTCTGACACATCACAGATCAAGCTATTAAGCCGAGGAATCTGATGTACATGAACCAAACCTTGTGGAAAGAAAGAGTAAAAGGAGAGGAAAAAAATTAAGAAAACGCTGTCATCCAGATGCATAAATTAGAGTCTTACAGCAGAATTCTGTATATTTACACACACTCATCCTCCCCTTTTTAAACTGGAGCTTACTACCAGGAGCAATGAAGCAAACGGTGCGATTATGCTCAAGTAATCAAGCAGAATAAGATAAACAGAAATCCTTGTGCGAGGAAAACTAATTGCACTTTGGTACAGAAGTACAGATGTAAAGAGCGATCTTAATACTTGTCAAAACTACAGCCGGTTTGTGTGTGATTTTCTCTTGTATTTACAGTAAGCAAATATGGCTATCACCTTGCATGCTGCCCACGGCACCACTGAGTGATCTTTATTTTATTAAATGCACCAGTAAGCAGCCAGCAAAACAAGGCTTATGGGTTACTGATAACCACTGAAGCTCTAATGAGAACTCCTTCGTTTTGTGCCCTGAAAATGACTTGAAAAAAAGTTTCTGGGAAATCCCGATTCAGATCACGCTTTTAAATAAATTTTAACCCCCGTGCCACCCCAGAAGAAATGCGCTTTCCTCCTGCAGGAGGCTTCTATAGCTGTTCAGATGTTTTTAACAGTACTAGGTGCACTGCAAGCTCTGCATTCTGTCAGCTGCAACTCAAGCTGATTTTTTCTGACAAGGACGCTGGATGGTTTTTGTGCAGCCTAATATAGTCTCTGAACAACCTAAGGGTGATTTTCTACATCTGAAAACCAGGAAAATTCTACAGGGCTTCTCAGTTACTGGCCTATATTTGCTATTCATAAAGCCAGCCTCTAAATGGAAATACTGAACATTTAGAAAAGATATCTGACTTCAAAACGGCAGCTGTGAGAAAATCCTCAAACATTAAACCCCTTATTTAAAATAGGGCAAGTATTTTTTTCAGGCATTTATTTATTTTTTAAAAGGAAATTTCCTCAAATTGAAATATTTTAAAAAGCCTAATTTTTATGGGCACTAATTACAAAAAATCTCAATAATATTAGAAAAGTGATATTACAGTTTTAAACCCTACAGTTTAATCCCTGCCTCCCGTCCAGTGAATTAAAAGAATTATTTGTTTGGCTTTTTAGAACAAAATATAATTATTACATACAGGAACAGCAGGTACAATACAGAGTTGTTTATATACAGTATCCTAGAAATTTTGTTCAGGAGTCATCTATAGAATTCTTTTGTTATTTTGTGGCTTTTCAAACATTTAAATTTGCAGGTAGCCTAATAAAATTATTAAGGACGATTCATTAAATAATGCAATAATGTAATCAAACTTCTCCTGAGTAATGTCAAAATCTTTCATAGTCTGCAGTAAATAACCTTAAAATATGTTCTCAGGCAAAAAGAATCCACAAGTTAAAACCATTAGAAATACCTCTTTTCAGACTGCCAAATTAAGGTTGTGCAAATCTCAAAAGCTATGTATATTGACACATAATTTTTATTAAATAGTAGGGAAATGACTTAGCATACATTTTTATAGGAAACCAGAAAATAACTGCTAAAACACTCATTGTCTTAAAGGATCTCTTCAGTACTGAGAAAAGGAGTATTAAATTGACAGAATTATGTTAGCATAAACAAAGGCCATATCACGATTATACAGTTGGAAAAATAATTAGGCAAATTATTCCAGCTTTTGTTCATGGTTTCTTTTTCATTCACCTTTTTTTTTTCAGATAATGAAATGTGCACTACTTTCACAGTCAGAAAGATTTTTCTCTGATTTATTAATTACAGCTTGCATACACACAGTGGTGTCTCAACACCATCTTTGCTTTTTTTCTACATACTCCATACATTCTGCTAGGGAAAACACTGCCACTGTCATATGTTTACAGCAGGTTTCAGATAAGCAGTTTACTTTCAGCTCAAGGTTTCCATGGAACTACAGTAGTATCACAATAATAAGAGCTGTAATTTATGCACAGTCTGAGCACTGCTCTGGATTAGCTAAAACTGTTATTCACTGCTTTGACTGTGCATAACTTCTAGTATAATTTTTGAAATTTAAATAGTTCTGCTGCAACAGCTAACAAAGATCCTTAGGAATCAAAATGCAAGATTAAGCACCATTACGTATTTTGAAGATGAAACACTTGAGAGGCTACATGACTTTTTACCAATATCAGTTTCACATTTTGAATGCCACATAATACCCACATTCATTTCCTTAAATGTGCAAGTGCTGTAACCTATAGCTGAAAAAACAGAACATTATTTTTTAGGCAAAGTTTACTAAGCACATAATAAATCAGTTTATTCACCTTACTATAATATATGTTTTCCCGTGTTCTCAATTTAAAACTTGGCAGATCAAAAAGTATTGATTTCATGACAAGTTCAGCTCGCTGGTCAGACGATTGCCAAGCCTCCCCTGCATGTGAATTCCCCGAAGCCTGCCTGTTGAGATGTACATCTGATTGAGCCATGCCTCAGTAATGCGGCTTGACAACATGCAAGGAGTTGCCATGTTTCCTTTGCAGCCTTAATGCACTTTGCTGAAAATTTCCCTAACTCAAGACTGGTTAGGCAAGGGGAAACATTTAAGAGGTATATTCCAAAACGAAATCTAACGCTGCCTCATAGCAGATACCCAATTGGAGGGTGAGCTGCTAAGTGCCCTAGAAACACTCAGGGCAGACTTTGTGCATTGCTAAAGATGGAACTTACCGTGGTAATCCTTGTACAATGGATTGGTTTCTCTCTCAGAGCCAATAAATGATTCAAGACCAACTACCATATCTGACAAGTTTGTTACACGTTCCATAATTGCTTTATTCTGTAAGACATGGAAACAAAATACACATCCTATGTGATGAAAAAGGTAATTAATGTTCATAGAGTAAGCCTTGGTCTTCTCAATGACAATCTGTGGTGGAAAAATAGGTCATCAATACTTAGAAATGATGTTAGAAGGCTTTTTTCTTAAAAAAACCCAACAACTTGAAATATCTGTCTAAAGAAAACATACATTTGACAAGGACAAACCATGAAATGGCTAACTTAGCACTGAATTAACATTTCCCTAAATCTTCATAAAAGCATTTGCTCACATCAGTGATATTTACAAGCCATGTGTTAAGCTTATCTCTCATTGATTTCTTCTAAGAGTCTGACACCCAGTTTTTGTCTGGGTTCTGAAAACCTTGGGTTTTAACACACTTAGGCATATAATGCCTAATATTTTGAGCAAGTAGAACCCATACAATTATTCCTTTTGGCTATCAGTCGAACGTGGAAAACTCAAGTAATATCTTAGCATTTTTCCCACTAAAAGTTTCTCTCTGCACAACATGTAACCCTAAAGCTTCAAGTAGCACCACCATTTCTCAATATATTTGTGATTTTTAAGTGCTGCCTCATGTCTTGCACTGCAAGGTACTGTCATATGCCCTAAATAAGCTGTTTTCCACATGGTTTTCTTTACTTAATTTTATACAGCAGAAAGAGACATTCAAAGGTCACAACAGAGATCTTTAGAGGTAAGTCAGAAAAAATGTTCTTAAATGCTTTGATGATGTCAACATTTAATGAGGAAAAAAAAAAGAAACACATTTGTGCTAAACCCCAAAATATTTCTTTAAGATAAGAAATACTTATCTTAAAGGTACCTGGACACTTGGTATAATACTCTTGCTCTTGGTGCTTGTAGGTGCTACAATTTATCAAAACCTTCAGGGGTATCAAGACTAATCACCTCAAAATACCCATTACAATTGTAAGGAATTAAGTCTGCAGCTCCAGGTCATAGTTTTGTATTTTTTATTAATTTTAAAATATTTTGTACATTTTGCACTTCTTTCATAAACTATATGACTGATGCTTATCCTGAAAGGTCAGTTTAAATACTGCTACACTTCATAATAATAATTTAACAATTAGGAGCAGAGAGACTAAAACATCGCCAGACATGTCAGAATAGTCCATGCATTGTACTGACATTCAGGTTTATTAAAATGGTGATCAGCATCCCAACTGCTTTCATGAATCCACATTTCAATAACCATTATTTTCTAGCCAAAGAGAAGCTTACAAAGCAGACACGAAAGGTGAAAATTTCCTGCTCCTGTCAACGAATAAACTGAATTCTGTTTTCTGACCTCTACATGAAGTTGTGGCCTGTCTGGAACAGCCCAATCTGCTCAAGTTACCAGGCCTAAATCCACAGATCCCATGGTACCTTTACACCCCCTCCTTTCCCCACCTTCTGGGCCAGATGGCACCAAATCCTGGGCAGGGGTCTCTTTTCAAAGCTGCTACTTGTGCACAGGCCAAGAGCATCCATCCCCGTGGAATCAAGGAACTTCCATTTTACCCACAAAGTCTAATGATGGATAATGATAAAGTGGTGTCACCCTGCAGAATTTCCTTTCTGAGGAATAACATAAGTGATTATGAGTTAAAAGAACACTGCCCACACACCGATCCCAAGACTTTGCTATTGTATCTGCCCCTGAAATAGTAAAGCTGACTTGCAAATCATTTCCTCTTCTAGGAAGAGAGAGACAATATACTGTATTTTAATGGAATCTTTTGGTCACATTATTCTACAGGGGCAATCACATAAATATGGTATAGATCTAAATCTAAACTAGTCAGTGACCTCTATAAACCCACAGACCAGAAATTACCATCTTTCGTCAGTTCCTCAGGAGGCTGCTGGATGTCATTTGTGTAAGGAAGAAATACAAAACTTTTATATAAATAAATAAACAAACACTGATGATTCCTAAAACCAAAGCTAAACTCCTGATATAGAAGAAATATCCTATCCTTTGAAAAACCATTTGCTGTCCATTGATGTTTTTGCTTGCCAGTTTTGATAACAATGGGTTACAAAAACTGTGGAAAGAAAGGTGCTCAGCCATCAACTACATAACCTCATCACTGAGCGTCCTGCAAATCATAAGAATAGCATCCTCCTATTTGGTTTTAATTCTGGAAAGATTCAAGTGAGGGACAGCACCTCAATATTTGCCTGATACATGAGTTAATATGTTGGTTTCAGCTCTTCCTGTGAAAGGGTTTGCTTTCTTAAATGGTGCTCTCTTTGCTCATGATGATTTCGCTTTTGTTTTTAAAGTGTGTCAAAATATTCCTCTGGCTTAATGCAGTGTATCTCGGGAAATATTTTGCACAGTGAGTCGCCACACCAAACAGACATTTGCTTATGTGGCATTGTTGCCATAGATCTGTATCTATCATGTATTTTCTAGTTTGCAGTGTTCAGCACATTAATGTCCAATCAAAGCTGACGTCAGCACACAGATAGTTGTGATGTATGGCACACTGACATAAACACACAAATCATGTTGCCCCATCTGGGCTTGAAAATTTAACAGAGCTCCAGATCTTCCTCCAGCCCCATACAAATATACCTCCTGCTTCTGGCATAAAGTTGGCAGCTCTGGAGGTGAGCCAGGACATGGTTAGGAGGGAAGCCAGGAATGGTGAGATTCAGGGAAAGAGTTTGTTGGCAGCTAGAAGAGGTATTGTTTTAAATTACACTAAAAATTAAAAGAAAAAAACAACGAAAAACCAATCCAGTCTTGGAAAGTTTTCAGTCTTGCTAGATGTACTGCAGTTTTTCTAAATTAGTTAGTTCAGCCAAAATATAATTATTCTAACAACATGGTAGCAATCCTGTTGTGCAGGCTGGGCTGGGCATCCATTCTATATCTTACTTTGTGCTACTGTTTCAGACAGACATTTTCTTTTAAGTGCAAACTTGCAATATTTGGGTTCAACCAAAGTGTACTTTCAAAACATGTCAAGAAAATCCATGGAGCGAGCTGGCTGTGGAAATGGGAACTGTACACGTGTTTAAGCAGCGCTGGGGAAGGGCAATTATGGAAAAAGATTGCTTTGTCTTACTAATTTATTTTCAGAAGGTGCATAACTTTGAGTAATTATTTGTGCATGTTTAAAAATATTTATTTACAACAAAAGCAGTTAAAAATGTATCGTGTTCTGTGTTTGAGTATAAAGCATGGTACTCTACCAACACAAATTCATGCATAGCCTGTATGCTCAAACCTGCACACTGAAATAATTATTGTGTGTTTCTACTGGATTGAGTTCTTAATGTACCACAATTTTATCATTACTACTATTAATCAAATCAATCTTGGTTCATCTGGATTCTGTATTAGGAAAAAAATCTGTCTTTTCTACTCTGCTCTGATTTCTACTTCTCCTCTGATTTCCTGTCAAAATTTTTCTAACACCCAAAATCCTTCCCCTCATTTTGTCAGTTTCTAAACATTTTAAAACCTCACAAAATTTACGTAATGAAAATATTTAAATTCTCAGTCCCTGCATTATGTGAATAAAGAAAAGACAGAGAATGAAAATTTTTCTTAGAATAGCCTCAACTTTTCTATGTAGTACATATTAAAAATATCTCAAAATTTAAAAGGAAAATAAGATGCTCATGTTAAAGATCTACAATGAAATACAATTACCACCTATATAAATACTTGAATTACATAGGCTTTTTGCATAGATTTGTATTTTTATTCCAATCAGTACCTTAACATAATTTTAATATGGAATTACATACTGCATTGAAAATAAGGTATTTTAAGACCACATCTTTTTTCAGAGACATTAAGCTTATATATTTTGGTAGAGGACTATTTCTGGATCCTTATATTCTGGTAATATAATCCCATCACTGGTTTTATTTTCAAACATTTAAACTAAGAATTAATACATTGAATCCTCCTTCAATTTCATCACCTAAAACACTACTTACAAATATTGTTTGTACTGGGACAAAACCCAGTTTAAGTATTTCATAGGACAGCAAAGTATTCAAAGAGGAATTCAGATACTCTTCCCAAGTCCAGGAAAAATTGTAATTGGAAGCAACAACCTCTGTTGTTACCAACAGGTGAATCCAGAAATCCTGACACTTCATTTGAAAGAAGGTCTCAGTAATAAACACCAAGCAAGTTCATGCCAAATAATATGAATGCTATGAACTTAAAGCAAATTTTGGTGTGTGGGTTTTCAAGAAAAGCTCAAAAATTGGTTGTTTATTTAAAAAAAATTCTGCTACTTTCTGCCATAACGCTGAAGTAAGCTTAGGACCATAATGGAGACAGCCACACTGCACTAAAATGAAACAGTGGTTGGATATTCAATAAATGAAGTAATCCTTGACATTTTTGAGAGACTACCACACAAAGATGTGGTAATGACTTCCCAATATGCAAATATTGTCATTACTACTTGATTTCCAAAGGATTTTAAATTGGAAATATAAATTATTAAGAAACACGGCTTAAATATTTATGACCATTAGTTAATAATTACTGCTCAAAAAGTGCAGAATTATCCATATCTCTTTGTTCAGTAAAACAAGTTAGGTAATAGCCCCTTGTACTAGTTTTATAGGGAGATCCAGTTTGTGCACAAATCCCCAGAATAAAGGATTAACAACTGCTCTGCCAAGAAGTGTTATTGGATAATTATTAAAGACAGTAAACGATAAAATTCTATGTCTTTCAACCCCAGACTGATTAGCACTGTTTACAGTGTTTGCACACAGCAAAGCTACTAACTGAATGTTGCATTTTGGCTCTAAAATGAATGCATGCTCAGGCCACTGGATTATAAGATGACCATTAACAACTTTTGGTGTGCAGAAATTTGTACCAGACTCACAAGAAAACTGAACACAAGTGTGATGTCTTTGCTGGAAGACAGATACTCAAGAAATAAACTGAGAGGATTTGCTACAAACTACAACACTTTCAGTGAAGAGAAATCCACACTTGGGGATTTTGGCTGATCAGGCATCTTCTTTTACTTTGAAGAACCTTACTGATTACAATCGAATTTAGGTATAATATCCTTCTGTATGGCTGAAGCCAGAGAAGCAATGATTTTGGTTGACTTGTTTATCAGCACAATAATATTCACTAATTACACTGGCTAATCTTTGAAAAATTTTATACAAGTTGCAGAAGCAAAGGAAGGACACGAAGTGAAGACAAGAGCAGGTAAAACACTCTCATAAAAATGGGAGGGGAGTAACAAAGCATCTGTTGGTCAATATGCTACACAACATATTAATTCCAGATTTTGGTTGTTCTCTTAAGGTTGCTTTTAATAACATTTGTCTTGATAGTTGTCTCTGCAGTGGGAACTCTGCAGTGTTTTTGCAGATTGTCATAAAATGTTAGATGAAGGTGGATAACACTGTATACAATTAATTTTGATAAACTTTGCAGGAACAATAAAAAGTCAGGAAATAAAAACTAAATATCACACACTGAAACAAACAAAGGAAAAACCTTTGGACCCTCACTGAAGATGGGCTTGTGTATTACTTGAGCTATGAAAGCATCTAAGGCCAGCAAACCTTGGCACCTTACAAAATAAGAAGTATGTCTATTTTGCCATTGAAGGGCAGACCTAAAGGCCAACAGCGAAATGAGAGATCACTAAACAGAGATAAATTAAGCAAGTCAGTAACAGTTGCTGCCGCAGTTAAAAAAATGAACCAAGTCCAGTAGTTTAAATCAAATGTTCCATCTGTTGATCTCCAAGTGCTTCACAAAAGACAGGCAAGTGCTGCATTCCTCATTTACAAGTCAGTAACAAGCACAAAGGTGTCATGTGAGCTGTCCAAAGCCAAAAGCCAGTCAACAGTGAGCTGGGATTCCAACTCAGGCTTTCATTGTAGCTCTGTCTGTCCCCTGCTATTTGAGGCTTGGTTTAGGAGGCTGCATCCATGGGTTTGGGGTATCAGTAAAATACTTGGTGTCATGAAGATGGTGTGGGAGTGGAAGCCCAGAAAGCTGGGTGCTGAAAATCCTGTTATTATCTGGCTGAAAGAGGTGACAGATGTACAGTGTGTTAAAGGGTGACACTTCTTGAACTGAATCCTGTCCAGTGCTTTTCTCTTCTCTTTCCTGAGCATTCAGTGACTGAAAGCACAGGCTGCAGAGGTGACTGTGAATGGTTTTGGGGCATGGGGCTCTTGCACAAGTCCTACTCCACTGAGGAGATGAAATAAATCTGATTGAGCTCTTCTTCTCCAGTGAAGGGTTGGGGCTGGGAAGAAATCAGTAAAGATCTGGGCTAAGATGAACCCAGCACCTTCCCTGAAAATTATCTGGTTCTCACTAATGAGACTATCTCACTGTTATAAAAGTATATAGTTAGAAATCTATAGGTTGTTACTTGTCTTTAATCATTACAAAAATGAACTGATCATTTGAGCAGATTCCTTTAGAAAGCTGAACTCAGAAAATATGCCATGCTACAAGTTGGTCATAGTGCAGTATAAAACAGAGATGCAAAAGCAGAGTGAAGAGTGAGGCATATTACAAAAGAGCCACAACAAAACTGCCAAACTTACATATTTGAAACCAACTGGCTTAACTAAAATGCTGTGACTCCACTGGGAATCATTCATTATAAGAAAGGTTCAGGAGTTCCTTTTGTTGCCATTTTGCCTGAAAAAATGTCATTGCAGTTTGCTTACCAATTTAGAAAGCTAACACTCACTGCAACTTAAATTCTTTAAACTGTGAATCTCATTTTATTCCTAGGTGACCAAAAAGAACCTGCACTATTATCTCAATTAATAGTACACAAGTATCAAAAAGAACATCTAACTGATGTTGATAATCAAGTGGCAAGATTCTGAAATATAAAATCATTTAAAAAACTAATCCCTTATCCAGTATAAAATTATAGGCTGTCATCAGGAGCAGGCTGGCAAAGCTGGGTCCAGATGGGAAACTGGCTGGGCAATAAGAAGAGGTAGGGTGGAAATGATGGGTAGGCTGGAAACGATGGGAACCTAAGGAAAGACATGACTGCTCCCTCTGCTGGCAAGGTCCTCCCCTGCTTTAATTTTTAACTAATGAGTAGGCATTTCTTTAATTATTTAGGATCTAGCCAATAAATAATGCAGAATGCTCCTTCCTCAGTCTGTTGCTGTGTGTTTGCACATTTTTGAACTTATGGTGCCCTATTTCACTAGAATAATTTGCCATAGAATTAAGGCTCAGATGGATGTCTAATGGAGAGCTACTGGCTTTATATTTCAATTCTTCGTACAATGAAAAGCAAGATTAAACTATTTAACCTTCAAAATATTGTATTTTACAATGTATACTCATTTCATATTTAATTTACACGTTTCATAATATTACGACAAAACGCTTGTCATATCTAACAAGGACCCCTTTATGTAGCAGTGAGATACTATAAAATTAAACATTCTGCAATACAAACATACTAAATGACACATCATACCAAAAATGTATCCTTCCATGAGTAAAATTCATGACCAATGAATTCAGTGACAATGTTTGTATTAAAACTTAATTAAAAGATGAAGATAAGCCATTCATTACTTGATTTGTGATATAAATTAATAGCTGCAGGAAGAACATTTAGAAAAAATCTGTTCTAAGATTTTGGCCTACAACCAGAAGCTCCCAGAACAGGAGGGATCAGCTTTTTTTGCCCACTGTTCTCATCTGAATCCTGGCTGAAAAGCTACTCCAGCTCCCAGCTTTCCAGAAGGCTCCATCCCAGGAATCCTCGCCTGCCATTTGGTTTGCTGATTTTAATCTCACAGGACTTTCTTACAGTGGCTCCACTATGCTGAACTGGCACTTGCTCCTAGAAGTGAGTTATTATTAAACTTGTAGGTCAATTGTGGCACTAACAACTCTTTGGAAGCTTTCAGCCACGGTGTACAATTTGCTGGTCTAATTAAATATTAATTCTAAGTGTTACATTCTGTGGCTAAGAGCTTTTATTTTCCATCATCAGTCTGGAAGAGAAAGAGGTTACAAGGCTAATTTAATCTTTTTTTTTTTTTTTTTTTTTTCTTCCTCTAGCATTAAAGCTTAACTACACAGGCACAAAAACATCATTAAAGATGCAGTATTCCTTTTTATTATGATTATATTCTAATTAATAGAGAATGTCTAAACAAAAAGAGGTAGAATTGGATTCTGAAATTTCAGGATTTTTAAACAACACCAAAAGTTCCCATCAAAATGTTTCTAAGCACACATTGCAGAGAAGTTCAATATTCAGTTCTGTGAAAATAACTTAAGATGGAAAATACATATGCAAGGATTTAAATGTAAAGTAGTTTTACACGAAACTATTGTTCTTTGTTTTGATTCTGAAACAGATAAACAGAACAGAAAAACTCTATATTTAATGCTAGAGTCACAGGGCTTCTGTTTTTTCTTTTTTTTTTTTTTTTCTCAAGAACCTGAACTTAAGCAAAAAAAGAACAAACCTGCTTTGGAAAAAAAAAAAGCTATCTTCCATTTTCTAAAAGAATTACTTGCTTAAAGCAATAACTACTTTGCCCTGTATTATTTAAAGCCACTCTTCTAATCTTTACTTATCAAGTGTCCAAATGGGCTCAATACATGAGCCTCTTCCCTTCTGCTTCCATAACAGTTGTGTCCATGTCTGGACACTGGGCATTATATTAACTACTTAGTCCAGTAGCCAAAAGATTCCATATGCTTGAACAGATGACTATCTCCATACTGTGATGGGATATTTAACTGTTTAGGTCTAATGCTGCAGTTCAAAGATTTGGTTCTATATCTTACCTGATTTTCATAGGCGTATTTTCAGTTTAAATACATAAAATGTAAAATAAAATTGCCATGTTGCATGTATTTGTGCACTACTCCCATTTAACATATGTGTTTTGGGAAAGAGACTTTTTTTTTAAATTAAAGAGAGATGGTGAGGATGTGCATATAGTGTCCTTCTAAAAAGTAAAATTTATTAAAATGACAAGGCTGTTTTAGGCATGCCACTTTAACACACAGTGTGACTGTTCATCACAATACAGTTAATTTGGTTAACAGACAACTAATATGTGCAGATAAAAACGTGCTTCAGATGTATATTGCATTTTTCACATGGATAGTTGTTACCAAATCAGAAGTGGTAGTGCTAGAACACAGCCTGTTGGCAACCAAAATCTGATTCTGTAAAACCACAAAATACTTTTATTTTTTCTACACTTGGTTAGCAAATACATCAGCAATAAGAGAAATGAAAAGAATACTGTTTTCCCAATTAAATTTTGAATAGGATACTTCCCTGAGCTTCCCACTCAGTCAGTATTTTAAAGATGCTTTTATGAATGTCTAAAAACCAAAATACTTATCTGCTAAAACTATGTGGATAATCCAAAATACCTGTCATAAACTTATGACTCTTGATATTTATTTGTACAGTTGTTAAAATCTATGCCTCACATACAACAGAAAACAACATGAAACATTGAAAAGCAAGTAAGAAAAGCCCAATACAGAAAAATATTACAACCATTTCATGGTTTCTGTTTTGCAGAGAAATTTGAAAGCTTCCTTAATCATGATACAGAAACTGCATGATGCTGGATCCCAATACAAATCTTAGTGCAGCTACCTCATCAAATACTTTTGGAGGTTATTCAGCACTCTACACCCAGTCAACTCTCAGAAGCTAGAGCTCTAAGGCAGGCAATCACTCTTAGTTCTTACCATAGGAATAAAGATTTCAAACTGGAAGAAATTCACCAGCTCTAGGAGTTCACATCTTATAATCCTATATTAGCAATGGATTCAAAAGCACTCCACTGCCTGACTTTGAGTTTAGCTGCTAAATCACTGAGTGTGAACACAAAAGGCTTTGGATGTGAAAAGGTTTGTTTCTGAATTTTTCTACACTGAAAGGTACAGTAACTTATGCACTTCAGTGAATTCAAAACATCAAAACATTAATATTGCAGGAAATTAATTTTTTAACATACTGGATGAAATAAATGAAAATACCTTGCTAAACAGAACTTCAGACTCTGAGGACAGATTCTGTAAAGAAGACTTATTCATACTGACTTTTCATTAGTCAATTAATTTCCCTTGGTACGTGCTGACTAATATGGTTGTTAGTCCTTACCAGCAATACCAGCTTTGAGTTCAAAATAAAGGATGGCTTTAACAAGTGCTACGCTTTCCCCATTGAATATAATAATCTACTCAAAAAAATCTACTATTACTTAAGTGATACAAAATTGGGAAGAACCGGATTAGAATTAAAAACGTTATTTAGCATTTTGAGGGAAAGATGTTCTTGGATTTACCAATGATTTCTTGTAATTAAAGAAAAAAATACAATGGGAAAATATTTTAAATTCTAATTTAGGACTTTGCAATTATAGATCAGTGATGTTAAAGTCCTTTCAATCACACCTTGCACAATAATTCTTTTTCTAAATTTAGGTATTTAAATGCACTGATTATCAAAACGCAGAAAAAGAAAATCCTTACTTACTTTTATAATTTTCCTTAAACTTGGAAATTGTAACAACAAATGAAATGCCTTTTCAACCTGCCCTCCTTGATCAATGCTAGATTTTAAAAATGGAAGTAATTTTCCCTTTTCAAATGTACCATATGATTTCTTAGGCACAATGCATTTTCAAAAAGCAGTAGGAAGACTTGAAAAATAACCTTCCATCAACTATTTTAATCACACTTGTAAGTAGCTCAATATTTATCACCTGACAGACAGTGTAAGGTAAGAGTATGTTCAATCGGTAGAAAATATCAATCAAGTAAAACTTGTCACACATCACCTGAATAAAATTCATAATTGGATAAGTTTTTTGTGTCATTTTCTTGAAACCCTCTTCCAGAATAATGCATTCCTATTTCTGTGGTTGAGAAAAGAGAATTTTCTTTTTTCTTCATGTACTGTTTGCCCTGGAAGTGTCATCAATAAAACCCCCCAAATCTGTGTGCTTTAGTGGACTACAATTTCTTCCAACTATTCTCGAGAAACTCCACACACAAACAGACTTTTTTTTTGCAGACTTGTGTCTTTTACCAAAATACAGCCTTACAGAACATCATGAACTGTCCTATCAGGCTGGATTAATGAGCATTATCTTTGGATAAATGCAATTCCAAATTATTAAATCTAAGACAATGAATTGCTGGAATAATGAAAGGGCCACACTGGTGCATGTGTATCACAGAGGGAAAAACAGAAAGAACAAAATTACTCTGTAATCACTGAAGAGTCAAACCAAACATGAGAATGTAGGGAAAGTGAATGAACAATAATAGCATTATTGTATTATTTTACTGTAATAAGGTAAAGTGGCTGTTTAGAAATAGATTAACAAGGCAGCATGAGAAAAATTACAAACCAGAACACAAAAAATATGAAATTGGGAGGATCATTTTAATGTCTCACTAGCAAAAAAATAGGATAATATATAAAAAGTAAAGGCAAAATTAAACTTTCTGAAAGAAACCAGGTAGACTTAATTTGCGAACTCCCTGTCACAGTACAACATGCAAAGTATTTGGCAAAATCCATAAAAGAAAACAATTTCAAAAAATATATATACATACATATATATGCATTATTCATATACTTCATATAAAAACCAGAACTAGTATGGGCTGAAAAGAGATTGTCCCTGTCAAAAATCAGTACTGCCAATTGTTTTATTTCTTCTTCACTGGAGTACTAGTATTGGAGACTGACAGAAAAGATAGGTTATGTCACTACCAAAAATCTACTTTTTCATGACAAAGCAGGTAAAGACAAAACTATCTTTTTGTATATATCATCCAGATAAAACTTCTATTAAATGTGATTTTTAACTTACATGTCCTTCATGGAAATTGCACATGTGAAGAATTTACTTGGAGACCACTCGATTAATTTAGTTAGGGGCCAAACTACAAACTGGGAAGTACAGCAACAGTAGTTCAGGGAAAAAATGGGCAATTTACTACATCTTCAGAAAAACAGTGTGAATTCTTTATTCTCTATGCTTTCAGTGCACTACCTTGAAGATTTAACAGATAAAGCATATGCCAGAACTGACTGATCAAATTAAACACACTTGAAAAAAAACCCAACCCAATCTCTCTCTCTCTCTCTGTGCTGGAAAGAAGAGATATTTCCTTTACTTTCTGACTGCAGCAAGAGCCCTCAGCAACAGAATGGAGAGGAGCTGTGCAGTGAGAATGTGAGCAGCTGCTGTTATTATAAGGCAGCTCCGTCTGCGGCGCGGGCCGGCGCGAGCACATGTTGGGCTGTGCTCTCATCGCGCCAGCCTCACCAATTAAGCAGTGCCAGGGAGGCTGGACACACGCTCCCAGGGGCTCTTTAACAGCCTGCTTGGAGAGGGCAACAACCACACAGCAGGGCTCTGGGAACTCCGTAATGCGGGCTAGGAGGAACCCTCAGCAGCTTTGCTCCTCCTAATGACAGCTCTCTCCACAGTGCGGTGCTTAAAGAAGGATACACCAAGTTTCACATTTAAAAAAAAGATAAAAATGAACGCCTTTGTTTGTTTAAGACAGCTAAGCACATAATGTACATAATGTTCCTTTTTCTTAAATTCAGAATATTCTAGCACTTGCTGTTAAAATTAAAAAACGCAGTTATTTAAAAAATGAGATATAATTTCAATCCTAACTCGCTGGAATTTATAAACACAAACCAATAATCAACTTCTCAAGTAAGTTTGAAACAAACTTCAGTTTCTTTCTCAGAGACACTTCTATTGTTCTCTAAAATACAAATATACCTCTTATTGGCATGCTATATAAAGAAGACTACAAAGGAAGAGGTTGTATGTCCCAACTATGGACAGGCAATGCTGGTGTGTAAGAAGTAGGATGATAGTTTTACCTTCACAAATTCTATTTCTTGCATTAAATTTAGTTGTCCCTCTTTCTGAAGGCAGACTGCCACCTCACATTTAAAAATAACTATGGAGATGGAGGTATGTACTGCAAGAGAAATACAGTCTTTTCACTACAATGGTAAAACTAGAAAATCGATCTTCTTTGTTTTTGGAGGAGTAATTACTGGCATCTAAATAACATTTGCAGATATTCAAAGACATTTAACAAAATGCAATACATGTGAGTCATGTACCTACCTAAGCCAGGATTTGATCTATTGATAAACTCATCTACTATGAAAATATTTTGCATGAGTACCCAGTACATTTTTACAATAATCAAATCAAATATCTAAAATGATAGGTTCTCTGTTCATTGTGAATAATAAGTTTGCTTTTGTGAGTTACAGTGCCACTCACAGAACAAAAGACTATCTGTATTTTTCCTTGGGCTAAAGAAGTTTATTTTCAGAAGACATATTTAAGTCTCCATATACTGAAAGGAACAATGCTGTTAATTGCTTCTGATTTTGCAGTTGGGAAGATGACTGATGCCATAACTGGTTTGCTCCTAATCCCAATACAAAGGGACATTAGACCAATACAGAAAACCTGCACCTTTCAATTCCTGGCTTTAGAAACAAGATCAGATATCATCATAATGAGCATTTTAGATAAAGACAGTGGACTGAAATCCTTGTATCGATACTCCAAAAAGCATTTTGAAAGCACTGGGAAAGTTCACAGAGATGTTATAAAAAAGATTGAAAGAGAGGTTACTATAAGTATTTTCTCTGCTATTATACAGTTTCTGAAATTTTGACAGCTTTTCAAAAAAGGAATAAGACCCACATTTGGCATAACTGTTTCTAAAATAATTTTATACTTAGGTCTTTGTAAATTTTGCAGCATGACTCTCCCACCAAAGTATAAAGATATAGTCATGTTTTAAGTTCACACTTTGAACAAAAAGCCTTTTAAAAATGTCCAGAACTGCATTTGTCTTCTTATTATAAGCTTTAAACTTTTGCTAAGTGATGTGTCAGCTCTGAAATCCAGCAAAAGCAGCATTCCTACCTGTATAAGGTGAGCAGGCACTGTGATGATGCAGGCTGACAACGATTTCCTGAGGAGGCCACGGAGAACATAGAGAAATTTTGTCAGGCTATGAGGACCTTCAGGAGTATCACTGCAACAAACGTCATCACCCCACAATACAGAGCCCAGGCTCTGAATTCCTATCCGCAAAACATTCCTTTGTTTTTTCTGTTGGGGAAAAAAAAACAACATTATTTTTTAAATTCTAGGAGGAATACAATTTCTAGAATGCACATCCATAATAATTGTGTATTTTATGTAATCAGTAATCTCAGTCGATCTGATAAAAATTGCTAATGGATTTTTTTTCACTGTGATTTCAGTGATTTTTTTTCACTACTTAGATATCGTGGATAAGCAAGTAATGGACATGGAAATACTGAGAACTACTAATTTGTATTTTTTAACCAGCTGAATATAAGTATATTCTGACATAAAATCCAGTAACGCTAGGACCTTTAATATCCTTTCTCTCCTCCATCACTGGCTTAAAAAACATGTAGAGGAGTAGTTTCTCCCAGTTCTAGGACAGTCTGCTGGAAGTGCCTGGGAGTAATCAGACACAAATTCTCCCTCTATTTTCACCTTTCCGCCGCTTCACTTTCATAACCTGACTGTTCCGACTGTTTGCTTCAGATCCACTTTTTATGCTCCTTCTGAGTGAACAAGGTCAGTGCCTTAGCTCACCAACACATGGGCCTGTCACTGTCCTAGAAGTCTCCAAGAATCATTTATGTTCCTTTCCATTCCTTCGCACTAATAAAGGGAGCTGTAGCCACAGCTGTGGAAACACAGAGTCTGATGGGGACATCAGCAGATTGTCCCTTAAGGACCACACCTTGACATGAGAGTTTCTGGTCTGCTTTAGAGGCAGTGGCTATGATAAAGCTCTTTTCGGAAGGGACAGATTATGAAGTCAAAGTTGTAATTTGTTTATGCAAGGTAAAATGCTATCTCTCAGGAAGATAACTCTCATTCCTGCTTATTTGATGTAACCTTTCCTGGTGATCTCTGGAAAGGATTTTAGATATATTTGCTATCAATAGCTGAGAGAGAGACAAAAAACGCCCTTGTCGAAAGACATTCTGCACAAGGTGATCAAAGAAACATTTCTAGAGTTCAGGGTTCATACATAAAGACCAGCTTTATTTATATATACACACACACATATATATAAGTACTGGTTTTGATAAGTAAAAGCTTGCAGGTACTTTTCACTACAGAAAAGTGTTTTGATAAACTGTAGCTATTAATTTCCAACAGCTGGAATAAACAGCAACTATAAAGTCAAAACATTGCACAGCTGTTCTGGAAATCCAGAGCAAGAGGCTCTGACAAGACAAGAGGCTCCTCTTCCAAATGCTTCCTTATCCATAAGGGGCAGGCAGAGCCTGGGTTGTGAGACACACTTAGTCCCACATGGCTCTGCATTTTTCACTTGTGTGTCTTACACAGGGAGCTGATCTGCCAATTCACTTCCAGTCCCTGGGGAAGCAATCCATGTTTCAGCTCTGGCAGATTCTTTAGGCTCCGGCTTTGCAGGCTTTAGTTACGAAAAGTGATCTTTTTACACTACTGTGTGAAGATCAAGACAACAGGACAGGATATTACAACACAATCTGACTTCGCTGTATGGCTTCCCCTCAGATCAGAAAAAACAATAGCAAAAAGAGAAGTTTTAGCCTAATATTCTTTAACTACTTCTGATCGGAGCAGATTCAGGCAATTCTTGACATGCACTTAAGCAACAGGAAAAAAACCTAAGCATTTAAGAAAACTGTTTTATCCAGATATCATGGATATTACCAGGCAGAGAGAGCATTATGGTATTTCAAAATTTCAACACAAACATACATAAAGTTTACAGAAACTTTTTAAATGAGAAAAATATTTTTTCTTATGATGAACATCCATAAAAACAACATACAGAGGAAAAAACTGTTCTGTTACTGGAGAGAGGATGACAGATGCTTATTTCACAACATCAAATCATAACAGAAGTAAAAGATAAAGCTATTCAAACACCAGATAATATCAGATGTATTTATCTGGCCAGTAATCGAACTTCTACCAGCATCATTCTGTCAGGCCTACAGAACCCTGAGAGTTTATTCCAAAACTGAAATCTAAGAAAAGTGTAAGTCCAATATTGTCCCACAGCCAACCTGCTGTAAAGAGTAGGATAAGATTTATTTAGATATACCACTAGATCTTTTATATTCACATTAGTCTGAAAGTTTGGAATTTTTTTCTAATTTTTTAAAATTCTTTTTTTCATGTAATTTTTGTAACAGTGTTTGATTTGGCAGCAGAAATTCTGATTATGAAGAATTCAGAAAACCCAACTCCAAGCCAACAAGAAAAAACCAACCAACCAACCAAAACAAAAATTCCAAACAACCTAACGATTACCCTGAAAGCCCCTAAAGTATAAAAAAGGAATGTTAAGGAAATAGTTGCATATTAAAGCTCTGATGTCAAACATGAAACCCCCAAGATACTCTGAAACAAAGAGGCACTATTCTATATAACTTAATATCATGATCAATTTATGAAGGATTCCCACTTAATGATCAGCAGTAAAGAGTTACTAGGAGGTTTTAGAAAGGATTTAAACCCAATGCTTGTATTTGGGGCTTATAGGTAATTCAAACTCTGATTTTCCAATTAGACCTTGGCAAAGGTATTCCAGCCAGTGGGAACAAGTGAGTTATTACTTTGGTCAACTTTGACCAAACTTTTCTGTATCCTCATAATTCAAACAGGAATTGTTGTCCTAAGGTCCACAAAGCCAAGCAAGACAGTAAAAAACAATAAACCTATGATGGCCACCTGCAGATGGTTCAATAAAACCAATGTTAACTAACTGTGCCAAGTCCTAGAGGTGCCTGACCATTTTATCAAAGGCCTACTAAACCTCTAATGGTAGTTTTCACTGATCTTCCTAATTGTGTCAAACCATCTCTCAGCTGAGGTGGGTCACATTCTACTCCATTTTCTTCACACTCCTCTTCAAATCGAGGGGTAAATCTAAGTATCATTGGCATATTGAGTGAAAGTAGCCAAAAATATCTGAAAGTTTTACCAGTCAGGTACAGGATTATTTGGGGGTAGGGGGCATACATGCACAAACTTCTCAAAAGCTTCTATGATTATATATGGCAACTATACACAGGTCCAGAATACAGGCTGCTCTTTTCTCTGCAATCTTCACACCTGCCCACTTAAACAGCACTTCTGAAGGCTCAGTAAATAGTAGAGGATATGAAATAGCGGAGAATTGCTCAGAGATTTGGCAGATAAAAGATCCAAGGTGTGTTCTGAGCCACTGCTACATTCAAGTCTGGACATATTTTTAAGAAGTGTGTATTATAAAAGGCTTCTAAATGCACAGAATTTAAGTGTACAAAAAAAATGATGCAAGGGGAAAAGTAGAATATCAAAAGCAAGTAATAGAAACCACTCCAGGAAATCATATGCCTTACCTCCCTTGAAACAGAAAGAATTACATAGTGCTAATGGCTTTCTAGATCAATAAACTGGCCTGAAAAAGGACTTTTCTAACTTTTAAAGCTTCATCTTAGAAAGTTATATGTATTATTTGGCAAACATATACTGTTACAGTCATCTCAGTTGAAGTTCTGGTTTTGTTTTATTGACACTAGTAAGACATTTCGAAACAATTGACAAAAAGTAGAGAAAATAATGATTGGTGATGTCTAATCTTTCCCTACCTGTAACCAGAAAAACCACCCAAATGCTGCCTCTGAAAAACCTTCATTTTCTTTTATAGGTATGTATATATGAAGAAAAATAAGCAATGAGAGGCTGATGTCTTGGGCAGGAGGCTGTTGGCTGGCTGGAGGCTGGCAGGGTGTTTGTGTCACCCAGGGCTCTGAGGCAGGAGGAGCATCCCTGTGCAGCACAGGAGGATGACACACATCCCTGTTGCCATGGTTACCGTGGGAAGAGGGGCCTGGCAGGGACCAATGGCCTTCTCCAGACTGGCACTGCCACCGAGGGGAAGGCAAAACCCTCCCAGACATCTCGGCAGAGACAGCGCTGAGCACAACCACCGACATTTGCACACAAGTGCTCGGTGCAGGTAATGTTTCTAAACTACACTGGGAGACAGGAAAACATCCTTCCCAGCATCATCTCCCCTGCAAAAATGATTCCTCAGATACTGGACTGGTCCACAGTGTTGTATTAAATCATGTCAGGCTCCGCAGTGTCTATGCTACCTGACTTCTGCTGCAGTAACATTTCTATTGCACAGCAATAATTACTATATATTAAGCATCAATATATACAATTTGTTATTTCCATCCACTCCAAAGGACTGCCATGCTACTGAGTATGACAAAGAATACCTGATAGGGCACTGCTCAAATTAGAAAAGGTCTTTCAGCCTATGTTGTTACAATAAAATGTTTTTGATTACCCATATTATGTTTTATGAGGAGTACAGAGATTTTTGGAAGGCTGATAAGCTGTTCTGATTTGCAAATTGAAATAGCATCCTTATTTCTTTACTTTTCTTCCAAGGCTTATCACATAAAGATACCACCATTTAATTAATTAAAAAAATCACACCAGCTAAAACAAAAATAAAAAAATCTGAAAGTTTAAGGATAAATGTTTAATCTCAAGAATCTTGAACACATTATACTAAAGCAATAATTCCAAAACCAAATATTGTAGGTGAAAATGTGTTTTGCTTATTTACATTAGATTTGGCCATCCATTTATTAGCTAATTGCACAGAAACGGCGTTTTACTAATGCTGTCTTACATATCTTTCTCACATGGTCCTGCATACCTGTAACAGGTAAAAACTCAAAAAAACCCTTTAAAACGTGAACAATGTTATTTATTTTGCTTGTGTACTTTAGCAATGCTTAGAAACAATTTGTTCCTTCAACATTTCTCCAGGACCTTGTGCCACCTTTGAAAAGCAGGAAAACACTAGTTACAGGGTTAAAGAGGAGTGTGAGGGTCTTCAGTACCTCAGGATCAGAGCCATCAAAGCCTTCCTGAGAGATGATCCTCTGAATGGACTGAAGCAGCCTTGCATAACCACTGTTCATATTCCTGTTGGTAAAAGAAATATTTCAGTTACACATTTTAATACTTTCCTAGATGTCTCTAACAGCTGTATAGAAATAAATATGAGCAGATGCAGCTTTCAGTGCAAGTGTCACATAGAAAAGAGGTGTCAGAGAGGAAAAAAAACCCAAACCAAACTCTTTGAATAAAGTTGACATTATAAGCAGTTGTTATTGCTCCATATCAACTAGTTCAGCGTTCAGACATTCAGTGAAAGCTAAAATCTCTAGGGATTAAGATAACTTAATTATGTCAGGCTCACTTACGTCTAGAAGATTAATGATTTAACGTATCAACTTAAAGTTGAAACCATTACATCCCAGTACTAATCTTCTGTAACTGACAGATCTACCCAGTTGCTATTCCAAGTATACCTAATCAATGCCCTGATGAACAGTTGACTTTCTATGAAAATGTTCATACATTTTCACTTCTTTATTTGCATGACAGCAAAATTGTGAGGTAGCATTAATTCTATGTATTGTTTAGAAAATATAACATTCAGAAAACCAAACAAAAGCAAACTGATGGCTAAAAGTGGATTTAAGCAGACTTAAAACAAAATGAAAGTTCAGCAAATTATCTTGTCAGACTCAGAAGCTCTTTACTTTCAAAGGGCATTTTCATTTTAGAAGAAACATTGTTTTCTTAAATCCCATGGACCACACTGGGCTGGGTGTCTGGGCCTGATGCAGGTTCCTCACTGCACCTTAAACCCTTCTGTCTTTTCTGGCTTCAACATTTTCTTCCAGTCTCACTAACTACCATCAAGGGCTGAGGATTCAAACCTCCTGCTGTACTTCTTGGGGAAATACGACAGGTTATTCTGAAATTTTTACCTCTAAAATTATTCTATTTTGCTCCATGATTTATGTATGTCTAGTCTGATAACAGCTCAGGTTGGAAGGCACCTTGAGAGACCACCTGGCCCAAATACTAATGAAACTATTCCCACTACTTTACTATGAGCCTACACTGTTATCCAAATGCATTTTGCTGATGAATAAAATAAACTTGCTTTCATCCCTTGTCACAGAAGAGAATTCAACTTTTCTGAGAAGCATGTAAAAATTGCAATGATTTGTCTTTTGCACTGTTTCTTCATCTCAAAAATCTATGTTTCCTTTAAGAAAACAGTATCCACACAACCCCAGCCCTCAAATATACTTGAGTTATAAACATCTACAATCAAAAAAGACATGTGGTTCTAATAAATTTGAGTTTTGAAATAATCAGTGTCAAAAACCATTAAGAGATGACCTCTGATATAAACACAAAGGAGAGTTTCCAAATTAAACTCTATTTATTTCCATCTCAGATTTAGTACCCTAGGAGGCTACTGATTAAACTGATGTACTTTAATAATTTAATACCCTTTATGAAATTCAGAGCTGAAAATTAACTTGCAGTATATAATCTTAACATGATATTTCATGGGTAAAGTCTGCTTTGCTATACAAAAAAGGAGCACTTCAAATGGGGAAGTTCAACTTCTGAAGTCCATCACTTTCCCAGTCACAAAAGGAATTGCTGTTAAATGTTCTACCTACACTGCCTGGCAGCTGTCAGTTTATAGGATGAACTTTAGACTCCCACAGTAGCCAAAATTCTCTCTCTGTGTCTTTGAATCATCAGAACAGATAATTTTTTTTTTGCCAGAGAACATACTGCAATCAAAATATTCGCTGATTTCTGATTCATTACTAACTTGTTTTTAAAAGTTGGTGGATAGAAGAATAAAATAACCAAAGCACTATCAGGATTAAAGGATCCCAACATTAAAACGAAGAAATAAAATACATCTTCCATTAATCTACCAGAAAGAGATTTGCAACAAGGAAATAATTTTTAAAAAGAATGTAATGCTGTAGACTTTTTAAAAATGTCAAAATAAGTGCTCTTCTACCTCTTTCTAAAATGTTCATGGTTTCCTTGAATTTGACCCATCTTATGTAAATAAGAACATGAAAAATATTGTAGAAACACTATTTATAAAAGCAAGTTTGTATTACCCTTCTGGCAATGTTTGCCACAATATTTACGGAAGGAAATAAGATATTTCTTATTTTCCAGTTTCTAGTCTTTTTTTGGTTTTGTTACTAAACACAATTTGATTTTGATAATGAGTTTAAACAATTCTTCTTTACTCTTTTTTTTTCTGTTTAGCACTTCAGTAATGGATAAAGCAGGAGCTGGCAAAAAGGTAACCTGGTTACAACAAAGGCTCTGACTTCTCTGCTGATAGTTTCCAAGCAGTTAACAAAGGTTAGGTTGTCAAGGGTATGACAAATAGCCTTGTTATGGAAAAGGAGACTCCATTAGGCAAAAGTCAAAACTAGACTCTAGATAAATTTATTCTTTTTCAAAAGCACATACATTCTTAAGGTAAGATTTACAAGTATTATTGAAAAACTACAACTTAATTATTTTGGTTCCTTTGGTTATCAAACCCTGTTTGGTAACTGCCCTGAAAAAAAAGACTGGAAGCAGAGGCATAAAATAAGTGTTGCCTGCAATGCACAGAGTCACCAGAGAGGATATTCCTGCCTTCCTGCTAGGTACCAGCCCCAGCAGTGACCAGGACACCAGAATATCCTGGCAACAACCACTGGAGAACATCTGCTGTCAGCCACACACCCCTTAAATCTGGGCCCAGCATTAGCATAAGCACCAGCACCAACATAAAAATGAGGTAAGGCAGAGAAGGTTTATGCCTTTTGGCACCAAACATCCAGGCCCATTTACCACTTCCTTTAGGAGGACTGGCTTCACAATCTGTGTTCAATTAATTTTTATTAAATGGACTGAAAATCCCAAGTTTTGTCTCTTTCTGTTGTCAGTGGGAAGGAAAAGAGGGTGTGGGGGGAGGAGAAATGTTCTGAAGGTTTTATTCTGATTCTTATTATTCTTTTAGTTCTGTTAATAAAGTTTCTTTATATCCTTTAAGGTTTTGAGCCTGCTTTGCTCTCCTCCTAAATCTTAAAATGAGTAAATAATTGTAGTAGGTGCACTGGCATTTGACCAGCACTAA
This sequence comes from Prinia subflava, assembly GCF_021018805.1. NCBI lineage: Eukaryota > Metazoa > Chordata > Aves > Passeriformes > Cisticolidae > Prinia > Prinia subflava. Next base: position 9,369,754 of record NC_086251.1, read on the forward strand.
AACCACATAAATTGGTGCATTGGCCAAGAAATCTCAGATTAGTGAACCAAAACCACTGCACACGGGGAAATGAACTCCTGTCCTTCCTGAGTGATTATCCAAAGGGAGCCCTGTAGTCTAATTTAGCCATCAGGTCCCAGAACTGCAGAAAAGAAAGCAAACATGGCTATTGAATATTATACTTACACTGCCTGGCAGGTGCCAGTTTACAGAGTAACATTTTGCTTCTCCCTCCTCAAAAAACAGATACACAAAAAAAGAAAAGGAGGACTGATTCAAATTTAAGGTGCACAAGTGATGTTGATACCCTCCAAAACCAATTTTTAATTGCAAAGTAAAAGGTCAGTTTTAATCTGATCTGTCAAAAAATCACCTTTCTTTCCTAGCCCGTACAGAAACCAAATACTTGTGTGGATAGCCAGAGAGGGACATACGTAAAAATATACATGATTTCTCAAAAGGGTCCAGAGTTTCTGGCCCACATGAAGTCCCTAAATCTCTGATACTGCAAGAGAAGCTCTGTAATTATCTCAAAAAAGACATTAGCTACAATTACAGAGACAGTTCACTCACTGAAGATCAGGTGAAACAAAATGGGTTTCTTAATGTGGTGCTGGAGACTTAGATGCATGAAGAGGATATGGTCCTTTTTATAAATACATGGTTTTCATGTCACAAAACATTATGACAAAGGATCTTTCTTATTAAAAGGTGCAGCATTGTTTTTCCAAGGATTGTAAAATATATGTTCAGTATACTCAAGTTTCTTATACAGTAAGCTGTATAAGAAGATGCAATGCATTACTTTTCTTGTACATTTACTGCTATAAATGCATAATCTGTTGTTACATCCTGGGATGGTGAAATGAGAACAGGACAAAGAATTGTTCTTCCTGCTCTCCACCTCTTTCCAAAGGAAAGGAGGGTGGAGAAAGACATGTCCCAAATTTCAAGGAGGAAAAGTGAATCTTAAGGTCCTCCAAAACTAAAAAGTAAAGGCTAAAGTAAGGCTGGTCAACAAGGTGAATTCTGGATGCATCTAAACAAGTTATGCATTAAGTACATTCTTTGAGGAACATTAATTACATACAAAAGTAGCAGGTCTCTATCAGGAAAAGAGAAAGAAACCCCACTCAAACAGGACACCACTTAGGGGACACCTTGCTCACATCAATAGGTATGATAATTTAATCAAAAAAGTGCAATTAAAAAATACCAAACCCTGAGCTTCTAAAATCTTTCCTCAGAAGGATGAAGTTATCACTGCTCACGACCTTCATGTGGAATGTTAGGTACACTTCCCTTGATGAGTATCTGAGAGAAGGTGCCTCTTCAATGTCTGTAGCTACAGGACTAGAAAAATTTATTTCAGCCTGAGATCAAACCACCATAATGTTGCCATGCTCTGCAACATTATAAATATTTAGAATGGAACATACAAGATAAAATAACGTGGAAACATTTTGAGAAGATGGAAAAGTTCTCTTTTTCAGCTAATTCCTAATTTTTGCAACTTTTGGTACTATAGAGAAGCATCAGGTCTCAACCACAATACCATTCACTTATGGAAAACTGTACACTAGACAAACTACTGGTTTCCACTTGCTACTCAACCTTGGTATTAAGTGACAAAAGCAAAACATTCTTGGATTTTAAAAACCCCACAACACATCACTGCTTTTGGTCTGCACTCCTACACTTTAAGAGAAAATTTCATTCAGAAATATCTTTATTGATATGTATCTTGCAAAGTATACCCTTTAAGAAAGTCATTAAATCATCTGCAAACATCTCATAATATAGAGCCTATTAATGTAAATTATTTCAATTACGAACTATCCCCATTTAAAAAAACGCTTCCTTATTTTTGAAGGATTTGTCAGCTTCCACTGTTAATTTTTTGTCAATCTTCTTTGGATAAATTAAATTAAAAGAAAGAAAAATTGAAAGAAAAAATATATTTAAACATCCTCTGAACTTCAAGTAATTTTTGTAATTTTTTAAAAATTTCCTTTTAGGCTGTCAGTACTTTTTTGAGGTACCATCAGCATGATGGACTACAGAGATGTTGCAATGCTAGAAAGGCAGTCAGCATTATGTCAACAGGGATTTTTTGGGGTATGGCTCTAACCATAGCCTGAGAACCATATGCTTAAGAAATTACTTACTCTAAGTGGAGACATTCTAACCAGCCATGGCTGTGCTTCTCATTCACTGTAACTCAGAGCAAGAGCCCAGGCTCCCAAAAAGACCTTCAGGAAACTCAAAATAAGATCTAATACAAATTGGTGATTTCAACTGGAAGGTGACTATCGTGTGACTACTTTTTTTAAAATCATTGTCTAGTTACCAAGAGAACAGAATGTTTTACTATTCTATGATATATTGAAGCTAGGTTTAAAAGCCTAAAGCATTCAACTGATTTTCCAAACAGTAGAGCCAGCAAAATAAAATCCCTTCCCTCCTCTTTTTAGAAACTTTTTAAAATGAGATCATGCTGAGAGGACTGTGAGCTTGTTTTCATTCCTTGAGAAAAGAATGCTTCCTTCAGAATTTCATCACATGCAGTGATGAAAAAACACAGTGCAATCTGCTTGGTTTCTGTAAAAACATGAACTCATTGAGAGCAGTGAAATAACTGGTAACATTCATACCTAGTATTAGGGATTGAATACATCATGACTAATGTGAATAAAAGAATCACAAATACAGGGATGCAAAAGAGCTCAATAAGTCTGACTGATGTTTATCTAGTTTGTCCTTAGACATTTTTAGTGATGCAGATTCTACAATATTCCCAACTTGTGTCTGCAAGGCAACTTCTTGTGCAAATCATTAGAAAAACATCTCCTTTTTTCCAGTCCGTATTTCTACCACTACAATTTACTGTAGGCCATGACTGCAGAAGACAGAGTTACATCTTCTGTATGTTAACTTTTAACTCTGTTCCAATTTTTCCAAGAACTTCCATCCCTCTTTTGAAGCTTTATATCAGGGACTGTAATTTTGAAAAATTCTTCCTTCCCACCTTGTCTTAACACTGACCTAATTAAAATAGGGAATTTTAAAATAGAGAATTCAAAACCAACTATGTTTGTGGTCAGAAATTACAATAAGCAAAGTCAGAAGACAAATTATCTACTGTAAAGAAAGAGACTTACACAACTCTATGTTTCCCACAGATTTCTAGGAGTTCACTATTCCCAGTGGGGTCTTTATTCCTCCCTGTGCCTTATCACATCATTTTTAGACTGCATGACAATGTTTAGAATGGTGGCTGGCTGTTCCTTTGGCACCTGCCTTTACTCCCACAATTCCTTCATTTCCTCAGGAGAGGCTTCTTGAAGGAGATCCACATTGAGGTGGCAGGGAGAGGAAAAGGAGATAAGCCTTCCAAAGCCCAGCTTCATTTGATCACATTCCTCACCTCATCACTCTCTGCTCTACCAGTTTACCAAGAAAATTACAGAAATCTGATCTGTTAGATTTAAACTAAAAAAAGAATAGAACTCACATAGGAAGAACGATGCTTTTTTATCAGGCTAGCACAAAAGGACAATATCAGCATTAAACAAGGCTTATAAAATCAAATGCATAAAGTCCATTCCTTATACTATACTGATGAGTTAATTTGATTTTAATGTAAAATGAACTAATACTTGACAGCCATATAGTGGAATGAGTCATTGTATTCATCTGAGCTAGAGAAGAGAAAGTGAGTTAAATTGCTCAGTAACTGTAAAAACACTTGCAACCTGTCAGATATTTTTGTGTCCATCCTCTATGCTCTGCTACTAAAATTATAATATTAACATATAAACAAAGTTGCTTCAAATATTTGTTATATAAAGAAGTTCTCTGCTTTGTCCTAAAAGGGTTTTTTTTTTACATTATCACAAGAATTTGCTTCACAATGCAGTGAGATTTGATCATGTAACACAGAACAAATTAGAGAGAGACTTAGCTTTGGCTTTGCTACAGCTCTAAGAAAGGTGGTTTGTACTGCACTTCTTTCATAAATCTGAGGTTTTATATAAGTGCACTGCAGTGGAAATCAATCCCAATGAATCCCACACTGCCTCCAGGAGCTGGCCATATATACTGTGATCTATAAAGCTAGGTATTATATAAATGAGATAAATTATACTATTATATAAATTCAGTGACTGGGCTGGACAAAGAAATTGCTGGCCCAGCCTTGATGTTTGACTTGACTTGAAGTGTCTCCAAGAAAGACACAATGGACGTGTGTCTACAGGCTAATATGAGTCTTTGCTACTGTCACTCATTTTCTCTCGGTCTTCCTTAATTCACTGCTGACAGACATAAACATAATAAGTTATTCATTCTGAGAAGAGTTTGAATAGGAAATGTTTTGTAAGACATAATTAGTGATTGTAATTTTATTCACAGTATATTGTATTTTCCTTAGGTGAAGCTGTAGGATGTAAGGAGTAAAAGCACATCTTAAACTAATCTGATCTAGCACTCTAAGCTATGTAGGTCAAGGATGGCCTGTCTCCTAAGCCCTACAAACTAAGCTATCCTTTTAAGACTGATAGCCCCCTGACATGCCCATCTCTGAGCTGCTGAGGCACGGTGTTCAGGGAGGATTCTCACACAGACAGGAACAGCTCTCCCCAGTCCCCACACTCGGCTGTCAGTAGGGCTGGGCTGAACATGCAGCTTTGGCCCAGGCTGTCCTAGTAATGTCTGCCTCAATTGTCAGTGCCAGCGTGCTCCCTCCCCCAGCCCGGAGCAGAGCTCGGAGCTGTCTCTGTGCCCCTCCAGGCGTGTGGCACTGAGTGGGACCCAACTGCTCCTCACCCCCTCCATCATCATCGCGTTTTTCTCAGCAAGCGCGGACGCAAAAATACCCTTTCCTGCCAACATGCATGCAAAATCTAAACACACAACAGAACCACAGTGTCAAAACTTACCAAGCCTTCATCTTAGGCTCGAAAGACAATTCTTCATGGAGGTAAAAACTGTGACATTTTACAGACTGACGCAGTTCTGGAGACATTTTTTTAGAAAGATCATAATAATGGCCAAACTTTGTATATGTTGTTGGGCTGGTCTGTGGAAACAACAATACTGATTACAGTCTTCAACTATTATCTGTCAAAAGAAAGTAATTAACTAGCAGTACACTTCAAACCTCTGGTTTTTCTCCATTCAGCCTACAGAAGAACTTCAAGTAGGAAAACAGTATAATAGTTACTACTAAGTTTTTGTTCTGCCCTTGTCATACTTGAATTTTTCACACAGAGTTCAACCTTTCCAATTCCAAGTTGCAGCACCAAAGTGCAGTCAGATAATTAAAGAATGTATTTTTGCACATGTTCTAGACAGATGATCATAAATTTGCAAAGGCCAGATCTATGAAATGTGCAGAACATCATGTGTTCTGCGTCTTTGATTTGTCAGTCTCTGACAATTATATGGTGCTACAGAAATATTTTCAGCTGACTTGGAAAATGTTTCCCTTTATTTATGAACAGTGAAAAAACCAAACCATTGCATCTTCGTATAAGTGATTTGAATAGAAAAATAGGAAATAGTTTAAAACTATTTTTAATTCCTTGAAAATTGAATAAACTGTATTAGGTTGAGCATTACATATGGCAATAACTATGATTTGCCATAATGAAGATACATTTTCCTCAGATCTTAATTCTGGTATATATATCACCATAAACCAAATTTAACATACCTGGGCAGGAATTACACATTTTGAACATGTTATGCTAGTAAATACACGAAATAAATGCATCTGTTTGTTCCACATTAATGGAATTCAGAATAGAACCAGCAACATTATTTGAATTATACATGAGAAGTTGAGAAGTTACCCCCCCCAACTGTTATATTAGATAATATTCAAGTAGATAGTATTTTACCAAAAATTTATTAAACTGTTAAGTTTAGTTAGAATTATTTGATTTAGGGTAAATATTTTGAAATTATTTGACTAATATTTGTTTGGTCTAGTCAATTATCAGAGAATATCTACAGTAACAATAATGCAATATTTTTCCTAGAAGAGCCAATAAACCCCAAACTTTTAGTAAATGAAATAATTCATTCTTAATTTAAAAAACCCATGGAATTGCTTAAGAATATGTAGTCATTAGAAGCAAACCAGTTTTACTAAAAAAAAAAACCAACAGAAAAGCATATTCTCTAAATCAGTGTACCAATTTACTTATTGGTATCTGATTTTTAAAGTAGTTAGTTCAATAAGATATATCATTCTATCAAAATTTAAATATTTTTATTGTAAAATGTAACTTTATTCAAAACAAGGATTCTGAAAGCAATTTAAACAGGGGCTGTTCTTTGGCCTATAATCTATTCTTTATCCGGATTACAGATCAGAATGTTTTTACTGCAATCTCTGCCAGAGCTCATCTTTTTATTGTGTACTTCCAAGCCCCCTTAATGTTTTAGAAAGGCCTTGACTAACTGAACTTTGATCTGATGTCTTCATTGAGAAAAGCTCCAGGTTGCCCATTTCAGATGCAAATCCTTACTGAGGCCCAATAGAGTTTAGTAAAGACAGCAAAAAAGAAGAAACAAGAAGTTTCCAGGATCCTCTTTGAGAATCCTGAGGCACATTGGTGTCCTTAATCCACCCCGCTGCATGGATTAAGGTAGGTGATAACCTCTCTTGGTTCCAAAGAATGGGCACAGCGCCTACAAACTGGGTGGAGCCTGGGATTTGGCGCTAATAAACCCCCATAAAAGCAAAAAAAGCTGGGTCCATGTCAGAGGGCCCTGAATGGGCCTCAGTGTCCCGCATTCCCAGGCTTAGCGGGAAGCTCGCGGAAAGCCTACCTGAATCAAGTAAGCATGAATAATCTGCCTTAGCAGAACGGCCACGCAGAGCCCGGCACACACTGCATCCCTCCCCAGGCTGAGCTGATAAATTCATTAGCGGGCTGCAGGCTCAGGCCAGCTCCTTCCTGGATTCCTGTTTTGCACAAGGAGAAGTGCGCTAAACTGTCAGCGAGCAGAGCGTGCTTTTATGCTACCGTCTGCTGTTAATGTTTCTAATTGCAATACTAATGTGCTAGAAATCTCAGATTTAGGATGAATCAAGGCAGAAAATTGATTTCATGCTGTGACAGTTTATATATTGCCCCAAGAACATAGGCAGTTCATTCAAAAAAATAAAAAAAAGAAGGAAAAAAAGAAAAAACCCCACACTGTCTTGCATTGCAAAACAAGCTTTCTACATACTCAAACGTTTAAATTAAATTCATCTCTGATACAAATGTAAGTAACAAACTGGCAAAGACACATCAAACATAATAAAGCCTTTCACTCCAACAGATTTCTTATAAATCTACTTTTTTCTGATGCAAGGCCTGTGCAATACATTGAGAGAAACTCTGACAACTGTGAAGAGCACAAATACAAATACCATGCATAAGAACAAAAGTGAGGTACCTGGCTAGTCTAAACAGGGTCTAATGAATGGAAAGGGGACATCTGAACTACTCATCAAATTCTATCATTACTCAGAAACAGTAACCAATTTAATAATCCAAAATACCACATAGACATCTTTTACCCAGCATTCTTGCTCTGTATTTAGCCAAATAACAGATAGAAAAGTTTCTGCCATCATGTTTAGAGTTCAGCTAAAAGCAAAGCTAATTTATCTCTTTCACAGTTGAAACTATTTGACAGTAGTTTTTAAAAATGTACAGAGATATTAGTTCAATCAGTTTGGAAAATATGCCTTGGAATTTTATTCAACACTGGTTTTTACCGGTAAAGGAACATTTAAAGAAAGAATCACAACCAAAGTCGTTCATTAAATTATTGAACTAAATGTATTGTTATGGATAGCATGGCAGTATCGGAGTTTTCCTCAATGGAGTATAATCACCAATCCAATTAATATAGAACAGAGTCAAAATTTTATAACTGCAATACAAATTATCAAAAAATATCAATTTCAAATCAATTTTTAACCAACTAAAATGTCCCGAGGAACTTCAAGTATAGACAGTTTAAGACTGATACTTTTATGTGTTCTATTTTTGAATAAATTTAACATACACATAAAATATTGTACCCCAACTATTGAGAATGATCAAGATCCAATTCAAAAAGCAACAATAATAAGGGAAACTCTGCCAAAAAGACCATTTTATTGCATAATTAATTTGCAATAATCAAGGGCACATACATCGCGCATTTTCAAGAAATATTGCATTAATGGAAGAAGTGTTTATTGCTATGAAGTTAAAGATGAGTGCACACTCAACTGAATTTTTAAATAGTTTTTCTATTTTGTTAGAACATCAGAACATGATTTGATAACAACATGAAATTGTTTTCATATCAATTTACATGGAACTTTGCTAGATTTTAAAATAGAGAAATGATTTTGGGGATGGTTCAGAGTAGCACAGCAAGCTCCACAATAATAAAATTGATGAGATTATATGATTACCCTGGAGGCTGTTTGATTTGGCATGTCACCATATATAAGTCTTTTCTGACACAACTATATAGCCATGTCTGTGCAATTTCACAGAAAACCAAACATGCCAAGCCTTGTAAGATCATTTTGTCACATTCCAATTATGTTTTTAAGAATACAACTGAACTTACTAGGCAGGTATGACTACATCTAAACCAGAATTTATAAATCTAGACTAAAATGTATAGATGAAACCAGGATTTTACTCTGGATAGTCAGAAATACTGTAATTTTGTTAAAAGATTGATTGTGCCACTGGATTAAATAAAGTCACCAGCCATGGGAGATTGACTATTCACAAAACACTAACAACTGTAAACTCTGAAAGACTGACCACTGAGCTTGTTTCTTACATTGTCCCTGCACAGTGATTAGTTTCCAGGGACAGTGAAGCTGATAGAATCTCAAGTGCTTGCTTTAGTTGTTATGCACATGGATAAGCAGGTCAACAGCTTGCTTCAACACAGTACTTTCACTGCAGACATCTAGTAAGTCGTGTTGATTAAACCTACTTAAGTAATTTGTGTACAGCTAAATTCAGGCCAAGTTTGTAAGCAAGCACACTATCCAAATTTTCATAAAAGTCTGTCTCAATTTAATAATACTCATTGAAAAATCCCATGGAACTTAAGTGTTTTTTTTAATTTTAAAATGCTATTGTCTGTATTGAGTTTCAGAGTACTTGTAAACTCCCAAATTCCCTTTCTTTTTGTATCACTAGTAATTAAAACATTCAGTGGTGTATAATAGCTTTCCCTCAAGAGGCAATCCTGTAACACTGGCCATTAGCAGTTCTGTTGTCTAGATTCTACTGAAAAACATTTGCTTTTCAAATTCATTTTGAGTGCAAGAGGAAAGAAGTAGGAAATAGCTGTACCTCCATTTTTGGTAAATTTTGGTAGCGCCAGGCTATTTTCATAGAATCCTGAAAATCCTCAGACTTAACAGCTGCTGCCTCATCTCCCAATTCCTTCCTGTAGGTATCATCAAGCAAAGGAGCTGGAAGTTCCTACAGGTAGAGAGCAAAAGAATGTTAGCTATCTCCAACACAAATGGCAGTTCAGATTTTTATCCACATCCCCCTCCAGCTAGATAATACAGTTATCTGAGTAAAATGGGCAGCTGTAAAATCTGTAACAAAGCCTGGTTAAAACAACTCTTCTGAAAGATTGGCTCCTACTAATACTGAGCAGGACAAACCCTGTGTAATTATTATTGGAAAAATGAACTATAGAAGTAAAAGAAGGAATGCAGAATGGAAATACCACATTTTATGCCCTACTTCATCTTGAGTGGGACCCATATTCCTTCTTTTGTAATCTTTCTTTAAAGGTTGCTCTCCTAAACTACTCCATTTCTGAGAGCGGGCAAGTTCCCTGCATAGCAAACATAAGATCTTTGTTAGCTCCTGTAAATCTTTCAGAAGTATCCAACAGACCACAACAGCCTCCAGACACCAGCTGACAGCCACTCTTAACAGAATGGTCTGAATTTTCTCTTCTGCTAACCATTAGGCATGATAACTACTCATGGTGGATTATCTCGTGGAAACAAACACAGGAAAGGAAGGGGGGAATTCTTAATTCTGGATTTTTTTAAAGTTTCTAATGTACACTTTCTGCCTTTGCTGCATTGCTGAAAAAGCAAACAACACATGATGAATTCAGAATTCATGCAATGGGCTTCTACACCTACTGTAGAAATAAAGTGCAATGAAGTTTTCTGACCCAACTTAATCACATCACCCTGTAAGCTGGAGGGCACAGAATGTGTCTGTTTAATACAGAACAAGATTTAGGTGAAAACTATGTTTTCATTGAGCAAAGCCTCAATGGTTAAAGCCACACAGAGCCAGGCGGTATCTCTGTTACAATATATTGGGTGTGGAGACATATAAAAAGCAAATTTGAAAACTTTAGAAGAAGAATCTCTATTGAAGGATGAGACACACAACAAACACTGCACACAGGCAGGGCTTACGCTGACCATAAACACCCACATGACACTCATGGCTTTGTGTAAGCAGACATGGTACAAACAGACACACACAGAAAGGAGACAATGCAACTTTTAACACATCCATTTTGGGTTTAGTGTTACACTGATTTAATGTTAAAGAACACAGGAGAGAAAACTTGTATGTAGTTCTGTACATAACCTTACAAACAATATGTGCTACTGTGTTTCTTTTGCATAAATTAACATAGCGTCTATAATTATTGAAAAGAAAGAGATTTCAGATAGTTGCTTCTGTCTCTTTCAGGGTTTGGTCATTACATCTCTGAGGTACCAGGCAAAGAAGTTATGAAAACTTTTATAAACTTTCTAACTTAATAAAGTTGCAGAAATAGAACAACTATGTGTTTCAGCAGCTCAGCAAAATACACAGAATACACCTTTGAACAAGTTACTTTATTTTCTTTTGCTTTTACAAATGAACTGCAAAGGCCTGGTAATGACTATTCATGCAAATAATTATGTACAGAGTTATATTTTCAGATTTCTTACAGCTTGTTTAAAAAATACACTTGCATACAATTAACTTATTACTATGGTAGTAAAAATTAGGCTGTCTAGGAAAGCTACACAAAGATGAAAACTTTGATTTAGTATTTACAGTTTTCATTACATTTACAGATTTATAACAGTTGTTTCAGTTAAAAAAAAAGGCAACCCTTCAAATCAAAGATTTTTGACAGATAGGACAAAATGAAAACAGAACACTGTACTGAAAGGTTCAGAGAAAGTATAAGTACAAACTAGAGCTGACAAGCACCCTGATGCATTTCACATATATGCAGATAGGAATCATTTGCATTAACTTCTAAGAGCATTATATAAAGCATTTTTCTAAAAATAAGAAAAGATGTTACCTTGAATTGTTAATTTTATAACTCAGCTATCCTCAGATAGTTAACCAACTTAATTTTCCAACTGAGGTGTTATTTTAAAAGCAAATACTGAACAGTTAAACTATTGTGCAAATTTAATTTCCTCATACAGTTATTCATAGATTTAAACTCCATATCTCTTTTTCAGTGAAGAATTGCTGATACTTCATAATCTCAAAATATTCCTCAATTAATAGTAATTAAAATAAAAACCAACCCAAACCAACTTTCATTTTAAAAAGTGAGTTCTGCAAAGAAGTAATTTGGAGGCCCAAACAACATTTCCAGATCAAGTTGCTTCCAGGTAACTTTTTGTAGTGGTGCATAATCTGTTTTTTTCTGAAAACCATTGCCTGTCAGTGATCATGAAATCTTGCTTAAACATTTCACCAAATTCCTTGAGCTTGCCCCTGTTTCAGACACCATCACTGGCAGAAGGATTTGCTACCTCACCCTGCTCTAATGTCATTGGGCAGCTTTCAGGTCATCTGCAAAGCCAAAAGCCAGGAAGTGGCATTCATACAATTCTCCTCCCTGGAGGTAAAGGAGAACAGCAGCAATATTTCTTAAAGCTATTTAATATTTTTCTCCCCTAGAATCACTGCAAATGTCTATCATTTGTGCTGCTGGTTCTCTGTTGTTATATAGTAATTGGGAAAGTCAAATATGAGACAGGGACATCAACTATATAAATTTGTGTATTTTACACATAAAACGTATTTTATGCTGAAAAAGGAACAGAGGTCAAGACAGTAAGAGTGAGAGGTTCTCCAAGTATTATTGATAAAGTACAAGCTGCTTAAATAACCTCATGTAACACTGAGAAAAAGTTCCTGCCTTCCAGTCAGAGAACAAAACCTTCTTACATGGCCCTCTGTAGCATGGAGACACTACAAATTCCAGCAGTTGACACCTGAGAAACTCAGTCCAAAACAATTACAGACAAACAGACCATCAGTGTAACACAATTAGGCACTGTGGTGTGTCTTAACTGCTGCTACAAATGAAGCAGATTAAGAGATCAAGGAAAAATGGTTTCACCTGAAGCTGATAAAAGATGTTGGCTGACAGAGATGAAAATACATCTAAGTATCCATCTGAAGTATCCTTTTTTTCTTTTTTTTTTTCCAATATAGCTTGCTTTTAATTTCTAATGCAATAAAGAGTTTTTATTTAGATATAAAAAAAAACTTCTGACAATAGAAAGTGATCTAAACATGACAAAATTCACACAAAGCACCACAAGAAAACCGTGACTCTGGACCACACATGCATCAGCTTAGGTCTGCTTTATGCTGTCTTGTCCCTTGCTGCCCCACAGAAAGGACCAGGAGCACTCAAAGAACTCTCTCAGACCACTAACAACTCTTACATCCTAAGCTGATTTTCCAAAAGGCCTTTACCTAATAACTACCATGGGCAGATGAAGAACGTTTCTTAGATGTACCTGTTCTTGTCCCTATGCAAGAAGCAAGGGACAGGGAGATTTAAGACATTTCTGGGACTACTACATCTCACAGCCATGCAATTTTCTACACCAACACTGTTCTAAAGCAAACATATCTTGAATCATACTCTTGAATGTGGTGGTTGTGAACCACATGGCCTCTGAGGAGGCTTTGTACATAATAAGCCACAGTCTGGAGAAGGGGCTCTGCCTTTGGATGCTTTGAAGACCAACTGCCTGAGCTCAACCTGTTTTATTAACTTGGTTCAATAGATTCCAAAATGTACTTGAGCACAAATAGGGGGAAAAGAATTCCAATCTTATTCAAGGTCAGAATATATCTGTCATTTCATCATATTCTCTAAAAAGAATAATAAGCAGAGCAAATAAAGATTGTTTACCTCCGGATTTGCATCCCAACTTTATCACTTTTCTCCCAACTTCAGATACCCTCAATTCCATTTACCCCAAACTGTAAGAGAGAGAAGCAGAACATGCAGGTGCTATTTGAAGGTATGTCTGTGTTCACTAGAAGCCAACATGCCTTCATCAGCCTGCCTGAAGACTCAACAGAATACGTAGATGGTCACTGTTTTTCCTTAGGATGTACTGATTCATGTATCTCAGTCCTTAATAAAAAAAAAACGTAACTTTTTAACTACAACTTCATATAAGCACATTTGGAAAGGGTGAGATCTTATAACTGTGTAGTAGGTTTGGGACTGGGGTGAAATACAGCCACAGAAATTTTATATAAACTTGCTTTATGGGCAATACTGAAAATACTGAAATGATGCACGCATTTCTTCTTTTCTACATATCTGCTTTTATTCTTCACAATAACTGGAATTGGAATAAAAGGCTTTCCCCTCTTCTGACACTGATAATTAAATGCCATTCTTTCTTTCAAGAAAGTAACTGTTTCCAAACCTGACCATGCCTGAGTGACACAGAGCATCTCAGTGTGAGAATCTCCAGTTGTCATTAGACAGATATATCCTCAAAAATAAAGGCTAGATGGTTGGATCTATACTTCACAAGGCTTCAGCATCATGAAAAGCTTCATTACCATCCCAGAATTACATAATTTAAGATTTCATAAATTTATGTTCTTAGAATCAAAATCAGAATTTCAGAAGAACATTGTACTACCAAAATATGCAGAATTTATTTACAAAACTTAACCTAGAATTTGGAAAGTCTTATTTAAACAATGGACCAAGAAAAGGAGAGTTGGGCTATCAGCCCATAATCTATTTAATCTATTTTTGCTGAAAAATATCTCAGCTCCCACATCACAGAGCTTTGAAAAGCTTTGGGACTGACAATTTTGTGGCATCAGTGTGTCAACTTTTGAGAACTGTTACATTCTCCCAGGCTAAAAAAAGACAAATCTTTCATAAGGTATATAAAAAAACAAAGCGTGTAGCAGTGCATTAGTTAATATAAAAAAACCTCCACATACAGCATTTCTTGGGGTCAACTAAAATACAAGTCTTTGCTATGCAGCATGAACACACAAAAAGGCAGACAAGTGCTAAAGTTATTAAGGGCAGTTTGGCTGGAGAGAAGGAAGCTTGCTACTGTTTTAAAATGTAAAAAAAAAAGTTTGGGAGAAAAAAATGGTTTTCTGAAGCAGTCATAGTAAGTGACAATGCAATTAAAATAATTTCATTTCCTGCAAACCAAGCTATGAAGGTTTTACTGCAAGGATGGAATAATTTATTTCAGTAATAAACCTTTTATCTTTGCAATAAACCGGTGGACGACCTGTATCTGCCAGCAATGCAGGTCCCTCTGTGTTTGCTGCCACATTACTTCGCCTGCCTTGTTTTGGCAGATGCACGAAGCAAAATCAGATTCTAACAGTTTGACCTCTCTCACTTCTTATGTTCTCTAGGGGATAATAAAATCCAAGATACAATCCCACAGCAGTTAATGAAGCTTAACCTCACACCCTCTTAATTACCAATGCATTACACCAACTATAGGCATCATACTCCTCTCTAAGCTATTTTACAATTCTAAAGAAGTACTACTGTGCTATTATTTAGCAACATAATCCAAGCTGTATGTGAAATCCCTCTTATATGAAATCCTTTGATCCTTACGGGTTTCAGTAACTGTATAATTAATAGTACTTAGGAATTTAAAGCATTATCTATTTATGTATCAATAAATATGTTTCTCCCATGGCTTTATGCAACTATTTTGAAGTGCAGTTATCATCACAAGTATGATGAAAAACACGAAATAAAAAAAATACTAAGGGGAGTAAAATTCACTGTTGACCTGTAATAACAATATTTAAATAGCTTAAATTCACATGAATTTAAGGCTTTTTTTCATCATGTTAATTTTTAGTATTTAAAGGACACCAGATGGTAAGTCAAGAAGGGTAAATATTTTCTTTTCAACAATGTAATACATAAATGTCAGTTCAAAGGGCCCTACTCCCAAAAGTGGGGGAAAATTCTATTTTGATTGTAAATACTTGTGAATAAAAAGTGTATTGTTAAAGAACATAAATGAATGGGTACAGAATTTTTCTTATTTCAGCAGCCCTTATACAACAACTTATTTCCACCTCCAGATAAGGCTGGTCTACAGAAATTTTTCTTTGACATTTTGAAAGACCTAATGGGTGTCAGACCAGGGTAAATGAGAATTGTGTGAAGAGAAACAGGAAGCAATATTCCTCTATTTCAGGAAATACGAGAAGTCAGTTGCAAGTACTCTAAGTGATATATTTTTAATCCATCAGAATATATTCTGTACTTCACATACACAGAAGTAAACCCTACAGTCAACTCAGAACTCTTTTGCTGTAACTCCCTTGCACTAGAGCTGCATTTCACAACATTTAAATGCAGGAATGCATATCAGACAACCAGATTTTTTTTTTTTTAATTTCAACTTCTCCTGAATTAGTTTAAGTATGTGACAGACAAATACAGCAGAGAACAAGAAAGTAAAATTACGTGAAGGAACTGAGTGTCCTTGTCCCAAACTCTATAAATTCTGCTGCAGTGTATAATGCACTAACCTAAGCCTAAACAGAGTTAATGATAACAGCATTATTCATGAAAACCTTCAGAGCTCAGCACTGGAAGCAGCAGTGCATTAACTGAGTTGAACAATACAAAGTTACCAACTAGATTTGTTAAACAGATATTTGTGGACATTGAAACTTAAACATTGATGTTTTATCACCTTTATGATACATTTAAAAGGCCAAGTAAGATGGTGTGCTTAAAAGACTTGAAACTGAGAACTAGGACGATGAAAGAAAATTTCCTTAATGAATAAACAAGGATTGGCAGATAAGAAATCATAAATTTAAGTCAAACATTCATTTTCTCTGGTCCTAGAAAATCTTTTTATTAGATTAGGCTGAACTTTTGACAAAGACGAAGCTTTATGTTTTAGAGTTCCCAGAGAGGGTACTGCTTAAAAAGATTTAATTCTTTTCAAACAGAAGGGTTTTTTTTTCCAAGTGTCTCTTTCACACCTCTACAACTTCTATGTCAAGATTATAACACAATTCATAATGGAGAAAACTGTACATTACAATATAATAATAATTGCATTTTAACAACGAAAAATGTAAAACAGATTTACCCAACATGCAAGTAAGAAAAGTAAACACATGAGCAAGAGCTACACAATACAGAAATTAAAATTTTCCACTCATCTGCCAGGCTTAGCCTCAATCCTCATCTTTGTGCTACCACAAGACTTCAGAAAGAGAGGTAGGTAGTAGAAAAGTTCATCTCTGCTGTAACTTTAATTGGATTTCTGTGCATTAAGTGACACCATTTAACAGCATGCAGCAGCTGAATCACTGCAGCAAGTTCCCACATTTTGAAAATATAATTAGAAAAAAAAGAATAGGAATGTAGCTCGATTTGCACATACATTTTTACCTTTTGAGGTATTATACTTTTACTTTATGAGCATCTAAAGATGTCAGATGACTGAAAAAACACCTCCAGGATTGACACATAGCAGAGACAGCAAATAATTAGAATAGCACTCTTGGAAAATGGATAGCCCTGGCCACCAGCCTGATAATTTCTTACAGGTTTGCATTTTTCCTTTTGACAAAACAATGGTTTAGAATCATATCCATGAGGGAAAAATATAAGCATCATGGCTGAATGTACTTTGCTGAAGTGAAGATAGTCCATGTAGACAGCTATGTTTTCTTTCAAGGCATTGTTTGCACACACAATAATGGAGCAGCTCTATGGTTTCTATTGTTGTTGCATTTTTAAACAGATAATAAAATAAAATGGAAAGAATAAAATAAAATTGAATGAATAAAAGTTCATTTTGCTAGGTTCTTCCTGCATTCACTTTTTCAGCAGGAAAAGACTAAATGAGCACGTCTTGTTCTTCAGGCCTGCCCAGTTCGTTGAAGGTAGAACTCTTTTAGTCTTCTCCAAATTACATACTTAAGCAATATGCTCTTTAAAATATACTTTAAATTTTGCTTTAGCGATCTTTTCAGCTTAGGAACTTTCAAAAACAGCTTTGCTGGAGGGGTTTTTTAATGTAGTCCCCATCTGGTTTTTTCTTAATAGGTGTTACAGTTGCCCACATGTCCCTCCCAGCTTCATCACCATGGGGAGCTGCATCTTCCC
The DNA here is from genome assembly GCF_021018805.1 of Prinia subflava. NCBI lineage: Eukaryota > Metazoa > Chordata > Aves > Passeriformes > Cisticolidae > Prinia > Prinia subflava. The sequence continues at coordinate 9,387,238 of NC_086251.1, forward strand.
CTTTCATTGTGACACCCTTTATCCCTCTTCTTGTAAGAGAACCTCCAAAAGGCAATCTCAGCTGAGTGCAGAAATATCCTGTAATAAAATTCCCACTTGAAGACAGAAATTCCACTGAACGGCAATAATCAAACACAGCACTCAACTTTTCCACAGGAGATAACAAGACAGTTCTAAAAAGCAGTTCTGGACCTCCCACTCTTCCACCTCAAGTTTCCAGGCACCAAATGGAATGGTCACAGCTCTGGCCAGGGTCCTACAGGTTAAATGTAGTGCTACAAGGGGATGCTGGTTTATTTTCTAGCACAATAATAACCTCTAAGTCTTCCTTACAAGACAAATCATAGAATTGCAGAATGTTTTGTGTTGGAAGAGACCTTAAAGATCATCTCATTCCAACCCCCCTGCCATGGGACTCCTTCCACTGGAGCAGGTTCCTCAGAGCCCCATCCAGCCTGGCCTGGGACACTTCCAGGGATGGGGCAGCCACAGCTTCTCTGGGAAACCTGTGCCAGGGCCTCAGCACCTTCATAGGGAAGAACTTCGTCCCTATATCCAATTTAAGTCTGCCCTCTGTCAAAGTCATTTCCCCTTGTTCTGTCACTACACTGCCCTTGTGAAAAGTTGCTCTCCAGCTCTCTTGCAGCCCCTTTAGGCACTGGAAAGCTGCTACAAGGTCTCCCAGACCCTTTTCTTCTCCAGGGTGAATAACCCAAATTCTCAGCCTGTCTTCTCAGGAGAGGTGCTCCAGCCCTCTGAGCATCTTTGTGGCCTTCTCTGGACTCAGGCCAGCAGGTCTGTGCCCTTTTCTTGTTGGGGGCCCCAGAGCTGGATGCAGAGCTCTGGGTGGGATCTCACCAAAGCAGAACAGAGCAGAGCAGAGCAGAGCAGAGCAGAGCAGAGCAGAGCAGAGCAGAGCAGAGCAGAGCAGAGCAGAGCAGAGCAGAGCAGAGCAGGGCAGGATCCCCTCCCTTGTCCTGATGCCCACGGTGCTCTGGATGCAGCCCAGGGCACATTTGGCTTTCTGGGCTGTGAGTGCACATTGCTGGGTCCTGTTGAGCTTCCTGTCAACCAACACCCCCAATTCCTTCTCCTCAGGGCTGTTCTCAACCCATTCTCAGCCCAGCCTGTGTTTGTGCTGGGCGTTGCCCCAGCCCAGGTGCAGGACCTTGCTCTTGGCCCTGCTGAACTCGGTGAGGTTCTCCTGAGCCTCTCCAGGCTGTCCGTGTCCCTCTGGACAGCATCCCTGCCCTCCAGCGTGCCCACTGCAGCACACAGCTTGGTGTTGCCAGCGTGGTGTCCCCCATCCCACTTTGCACACGCTCCACAGGAAAAGCCACTTAACAGAGCAATCTTTATTGTCAAGGTAAGCTATAAATAATCCATTTTTTTCTCATTAAAACTTGTGAGAATCAGTTCTACTCCCCAGCCTAAATAAAATAATCAGGAATAAAGGTAAAGAAATTCTTTTCTAGGCAGTTTAGGCAGTTGTAGGATTTTAATGCCAAATCTGAAGCAATTTTTCTATTAAATAAATTTTCTGTTTACCAATGCAAGCAGTTTTATTTTATGATCAATCACAGAAGTTACCATATAATTTCTTATATGATATACTATTCCCAGTATTTATGCCCTTAGAGTAAAAAGTTGTCTTTTTTTTTTTTTGAACAGAAATGCTCTCAAATGTTTAAAATACTTTCTAAAAATCAGCATGTATGTAGTTCTGTAGGTTTTACCAGAGGTGTATAATTTTTCAGCATTACTTCTTAATGCCAGTTTCCTGAAGGAGCTTTGACTACAAAAGGCATGAATATATTTTCAAAGGATGATGGATAAATTGGTGGGTGGTAATATAATATATCTTAGGCAGCTGATCAGGGCTTTTTATCCTCTGCCTGTCTTTTAGTTATACACAATTTCAAGATAATTATGGTCTATAAGAATGTCTTTTCCCCTTCCTACTACCAGCAATATTTGTCTTGGTTATAGGTTCAAGAAACTTCCAATCACATCACAAAATTGAAATAGGGCAATTATGGCATCTCAGCAGAGAACTGAACATGCAAATAGACTGACCACACAATATGGATATTTAATATGAATACAGTATGGACAGTTAATGAACTGGCTTTATGAAATACACCAGTTAATTAGATACTAGCTATGGAATATATTGAATCCATACTTGAGTTTTACAAAATAAACCCCATGCATAACATGTAATTCAGATTGGTATCTACCATGTCTGTGTTACCTTTCCAGTCAAGAATACAGTTCAATCAGATACTGAAAGTAAATTAATTACTAATCTCATTAAATAAAGTACCATGTTATTCAATGGTCAGATATGCTGTATTAAAATCCCAACTCCGTGGAATCATCCAAATCCCAAGCAGTTCATTTTCATGACAGGAGAGGTCTTCTTGAAGTGCCTGAAGGTGAGGGTTACTTCACTGACACAATACAAATCAGAGCAATTAACTCGACTGTGCCTTGTCTGCTAAACAAAGGAAGTGCTGAATAGCCAAGGTGAGAGTAAACAGCACAGACAAGAATATTGTTGGATACACAAGGACACAAAGGAAAGAAGAAATCAAAACAGGATTATGTTTTCCTTGACCTTCCTGCAGCAATATTGTCCCTCCATTTATAGTCTCTTATAGTGGCACTACTATGGAGTTACAACAGAGAAATGCAGCATTCCTGCCTAGTCTCTACCCCAGAAAATTTAAGAAGGAAAATTCTGATATTCCATAGCAGACAACAGAGCTGGATAAGGCACACCAAACTAACTAACCCCAAACCCAAAGTGGTACAAGATGTACGGCAGATACATGTAACAATGTCTGTTGATTATCACATAAAGGCATAAAGGAGCGAGAAAAAACACGACAGGATACGAACAACCCAATCAAAGGTAAATGAAAGAAAAATAGAATGTACATTAGCTACTCCATTTTAAGAAAATTTAATGCAATGCAATAAAAATACTAATTTGGATAATCCAATCTCAATGAGAAAAACAACTGTAACAATCATGTTGTATCATCAGGGAGTCAATACTCAATTATCAGTTATTTAAAACCACTTAATTAAAAAAATATAGCACATTCTTATGTAATTCATACTTGAAAATCAAATTTTCACCTCTTTGTTTAACCTTTATTCTAAACCACAAGTGAGAAAAAAATTCACCCTTAAAGGAACTCTCTTTACGTTCAAGATCATTAAAAAATGATTTTTCACAACCACAATAATTTAATTTCATTAAGAATACACTTCTTCCAGAATATTGGAGCTAATATTCAATAGGTAAGGCATAGAATTTACCATCCCTAGATAGGAAAACAGAAGAGTAATCATTTTGTCCAGAAATAGTCTCTGAAGACACTTAAGGAAATAGCCAGACTTCACTTGATGCAGAATTAATCAGTAAATTACATGTTACTTCTGATATTAGGAAAACGCAGCCTTAGAAAGACATAAAATATTTAATGGAATTTGGTAAGATTATCCTCACACTTCAGCATTTTTTGCACTGTTGATCAGGCTTTTTCCCTTATGTAATTTTCTCATAACTGAAACTATCAGTGTTTGATTGGGAGTCCACTGAAGTCTGAAGGGATCCTTTCTGTATGACCTCATGCAAAGTTGACCATGTTCCCTAGCACAAAAAAGAGTCAGAATGAAATGTTAAATGTAAAGGAAATAGTAAAGATGTTAAATGATGGTTTTATTTTCTACAGGAAACTACAATAAATATCCACACAAACTGTACATTGTTTCTACCACAACATACTGGATGTAGCTTAGCTACTCTTCCTCCTAGGCAGGAGGAAACTGTAAGCAGTTTGGTTTAGTGAAACCATTCCACTAAACCAGCCAGGCTGCCTGCTTTTCATCCATAACCAAAATAAAGAATAAACAGGTTCTGAGCCTGATTTGGCCTTGGGAGGATCTTACTCCATTGTCCATAGATAGGGACCTGAAATTAATTCCCAAACCTGGCTAGTGGAAATACTCATGTACTTCCCAACACATTCTTATGAATTACCAAGATTAATTCATTTGTTGCTACACAATATACACACTCTAAAATGCATTTAATTCATCAAGAGATTACAGGTTTACTTATGAAAAGCCGTGGGTCTTACTTACCTTCAAAATGTTGTCAGGATGCTCTTTGGCAGAAGCAACAAAGAGGTCATGTCCACAGACAATTCCCTCTGCGAGGAAATACTTGAACAACAAATTGGAGTAAAGACCATATTTATCCTCCTCTGTGAAAACAAGAATAGTTGGATATTTTAGGGGTTTTTTTTGTTAGATAAATTGCCCATCTGTAGGTTTACAACACTGAAAAAGGCCTCTTTGGGTCATCTCCTGGATTATGTAATGTACAACAGAGATCAAAGGTAAAACAGGACTCCAAAATTTTTAAAATTATGCTTGATAATATTGTATTTCTAATTTTTCAAGCCAGAGGAAGAGTTCTCAATCAGGCATTTGATTCTAAGACATGGATGGGATACAGAAAGAATGCTATATTCCTTACAAGCCTTCCCATAAGTATCAACTGAGATGGCTGAATTTATGAATTAATGGGAGGGGGTTCCTTAATTTAGGAGAAATATGTTAATATTGATATTCTTAGTGCTTAAAACTTGCTTAAAATATTTGTTACCTGATGCTTTTCAAAATTCAGACAGATTTGGCATTCTAAGCCTATAGAGGTAACATTCAGAATAGAGACATTCCTAATGTCTGCACTTCTTCCAAAGTTGTGAAAAGTACAAAAACCAAATGGATATATTGAAGAAACCAAACAATCAGCAATGCTGTTTCTGAAACCTAACCAGTGCAAAATCAGAACTAATTCAAAAGTGTTGTGAATTTACAGTTTAAGCAGTGAGATAATACCTGTTAGCAGACAGTGTGAACACTGGCCCACTGAAATGAAAACACAAACTCTGACTTCAGAAAGGCCAGCATTTCCTTCAGCTTCCCTGGTGCAAGTTAAGTGTCAGAAATTACCAGAATTAGGAAGCCTTAATGAACTCATGCAATTAAAACTTAGCATTATTTCAAAATATGGGATGTGGATGTGCGCATAACAACTAAAATCTGAACCATCTCTGATGTTCTTTATTTGTAGGAAACACCACCAATAGCAGTGATAATGCTTTTTATGTTTTTTGGGAGAAAAATAAATGTGCTGCATTAGGTTTCAACTTTTCATCTCTTAATCTGGCAGCTGGAAGACAACACACAGGGATGCTGAGGCAGAAAAATACAGAGAGAGAGAGAGATTTCTTTAGACAGAAGCAACAATATTCAATCCATTCTTCATGTGACTTGGAAAATATTTCCTAACTACACATATGAAATAACAAAATTAAAAACAAAAAACCAGTAACAAAGAGAGAAAATAAAAAAGTTGTCATTCATATCCAACCTGCAAAACAAACAGTAAAGAGGAAAAATAAAAATATTCTCATTTTGACATGTATCAGAATCAAAAGGAGTCAATGGAGTGAAGGAGAAAAGGAAACAAGGAAAGTGTATATCCATAAAGGAAAAAGAAAACTAACAGCAATGAGGAAACTTAAGAAACAAATCACAGGAAATTATTGTTGGACTGCTACAATTCTAGTATCTTGCACGTGCACTGGTATTTTCAGTGTTTAGATTAACAAGAAAATCAAGCCATAAGTATTCAAAACTACTGGAAAAAACCCAGCTCTCCAAGAGATATTCCCCAACTTCCACAGGATATTAGGCAAAACAGAATTTATTTCCCACTTTTTAAAATTTTACTTTTAAATTCAGTATTTGGGATGGTAGAGTCACTATAAGTTACTCTTAAGCATTAGCTCAAAACAGAAAAATGTTTCATAACCCAGTCACTAAGACAGGAAGTTACATAAAATTGGATATCCAAAGAAGCCAAAGGGAATGCAATAATTACAACACGCTTACTACTAGTACTGGCTACTCTGCAGTTTGTTGTAGAGTCTTAGGATTTTAAGAATTTAGACTGTATTAATAGAACTTACCTTTGATGCCGTTGACCTGTTTAGGAAGCCATATTAGCCTTCAATGTACTTGCAATAACACACTAATTTTTAAATAATGGTCTTGTGACAAAGACATAAAAATGTCTATGTCTGAATCATAAAAACCACAGGACTGACAAAAGCTTACTGGTGACAGTACTGGGTTCCTAGCCATAATTTCATCAGGATGGATTTCCAAAGAATTACAAACTGCAAATTTACTTGATAATTTGGAGCTTTTAATTAAATATTAGATAGAGTTTTATTCTTGCATCCTTATAAAGCCATTAATAGTGTTACTGAAGAACTGTCTGCCTACTAACTCAGTGATCAGGCTGAGGATGTAGATCCACGTATGAGGATCAGGTGGACACAAGACTCAGATAAAAGTGAAACACTTCCACTGCAGAAACAAAAGGCAGAACTGACAATACCTAAGGTTCTGAAGAAGTATTACCATCATACTTGGTAAATACAGTCTTTGTAGCCTGCTCAAATCTTAAACTGTTTCAAGTGGCAAATAAAACCCCTATGCTGAGTAAGTGTCCCTTTTAACTGCAGTCCAGAACACAGACAGCTCCTGCCCCCTCAAACATTGGCTTTCTCTAATTATTCATGCTGTGGTTGATTATTGCATTATCATCAGTAATATACTATTCACAGTATATTGATTTCCACGTGCTAATCTCCATCTATGAAGCTCTCAATTTAAGAACCAAAGACCTCTAGAAATCCAAGTGGCAGCATGATATCTACATCTTTTTTAATTGTCTGAGCTACCTGGAATCACATCACTGCAGCAGATGTCACTGGAGGGAGACAATTTTGTTAGATCTCTCTCCCTTTGAACAAAAGAGGAAAAAGAACACTCATCAGGCATTCTGGAAGGATCCTCAGCTGTAACATTTACATCTTCCTTGAATGAAAAATCTTGGGTTCTCAATTTTTATCTACAGGTTAAAGTTCACCTTCTTCACCATCTGAGGCACAGAAACACAGAGTTGATATGTACTTAACTGACATTTAATGGAATATAAGAAAATATCTCATTTAATCCAAGTGTTTTATGGCTTGAGTCTATGTGTACAACTATATAGACAGTCTTTCTGGATCATCATTTTTGATACTAATTATTCCTTAGCAAGTAAAGAATATACTCATTTTTTTGTGCCAAACATAACACAAAAACTCCAAAAACCATGGATAAATACAAGAAATCATATGATGTGTTGGTGATTATTTAACTAAGCTAAGAAGAAATATGGCTGTAATTGTTGAGAAGCATTTTTCTCAAATTTTATTTGAAATGTTGAAATGTTAAAACATATTCTAAAAATAAAGCAATGAAGAACAGAGATATAGACCTTTTAACTGACTTATCGAAGATGATAATTAATTTTGTTGACTCATTTATTTGTAATATAACAGGGCTAGAGAGGTTCTTACACTGCCACACCCTTCCTAAGCATATTTTTGAAAACCAACAAGGAATGTTCAAGTCAGCAAATTAAAAACACATTCAGTGTAAGGACACATCATTTTAACATAAGCCTTTCCTTTCTTTTTAAATGGATTTTCATAAGAGTAAATTTATAGTAAAAAAAGTAAATTAAGAATTGGAGAGCGATCTAAATATAAACCACCTCGTAGTCTCCCTACAGTACTCTAAGGATTAGATGTGTCTCAGAAAGCCTTTACAAACAGTGTATCTGGAATTGTGAAAGCCAATGCATCTGTAAGAATCCCTCAGTTCTTCAATTTGTCAGATAGAGGATGCTTTTTATTGATTCATTTCTAGGTCACTAAACTTTTGTGGTATTCAAAAGATCTAAAGTGCATCCATATGGGGCTTTTCTGATAGCATCCATTGTACCCTGGTTTCAATAGTTACGTTACTATTCAAAACCAAAGGAGTACAGCTTTCTTCTTGTAAATAAACAAACAAATCATTTAGCACAGGTACTTCAGCAGCTCACTGATTACTTTCATAGAATCCCAGAATAAAATTCTTTTCTGATAATGCTTGGACTTAGCATTTGAATGGTTATGATAGATTTTCAACTGTTACCCTTATCTTTCCAAACTCCTCCACATCCTAAAGAACTACCCTCACTCAGTACTTGTAGGAATGAACTTCAGATCATTTTAGTCAGTACTTAGGACAAGCCTGGCCCAAACCTTTAGTCTCAGCCTCCACACTAAAGAGCTGCCCCATCAGCAGCCTCCATTGTCAACTTCACTTCCAGCTACTAAGGCACATAAACAAATAAGACTCTGGCAGCTGCAGCCTCTTTTCTGGGTCCAGTCACTGCAAGTCACACAGCACGGCGGAGCTTTCTCCGATTCTTTTGGAACAAAGAGTGTTCTCCAGCTAAGTAGCAGGTGAGTAACTAGTGAAGCGTGAAACTATACAAGGAAAAGAGATTATTTACCTAGAAGTTATGCATATTGTATCCAGGACAAAAGCTCTTCTGATCCTACAGATAAGGACATAAATAAAATAGTCTATTGTGATGGCTTATCCATTGGTCTCTTTCCAGATGAGCGTGCTTTCATGACTGAAACAGTCATGGAGAAAGAGCAGTATTGTCACTATGAGCACAGTGAATTCCAACATATAACCTTGCTGAACACTAAGGATAAAGACCAATTCCTATTTATGGGTCCTTTCAGCACTACACTGTATAGGCCACCAAATACATACGGGACATTCTTGACACCTTTGTGCACGGACTGTCTGTAGCTGCTACTCAAAGAAATTTGTGGGTTGTAGAATTAGGTATAGAATCTTAAGGCTTCTATCTAGGGCACAGAAAACAAAAGAGAGCAGATATATGTGAGGCACTGTAAAAATGTAATTTATTTAAAAATTAGGAAAACAAATCTAATTACAGAAATTGGTATGTAACCATGTGACCCTAAGGAAAAACTCCCTCTGCACAGAGGCATTCATGTGCCAAGAGAGGGATGCAGAATAAGCACTAGAACTGGAAGAGGAATAAAAAGTCAGGAACAAAATCCACTGTAAGGTAACAAATATCTACAAATACTTTATTTATAATACCTGACTTTCAAACATGACTATATTAAACAGCATGAAGGTCTTTGAAAAATTTCAGTGGTCATTTGTAGTATAATTGCTTAAAATTACGAGAGCTGTAAGAGGAAAGAATAAGCCTGCAACAATGTAATGTACAGATGGCTTATTTTTTTTTTCTCTGTACAAAGTCTAGACAGGTTGCCCTAAAGCTGCCAAAAGCCTGTCATAGCCTATCAGTATTGATATTTTTACCAGATAGATGGTTGTACACTGTGGTACTGTGACCTAAGGTGTGTCTTTCTCTAACTATGAAACATCTCTCTAAATTGCTGCAGGTTATAAAATGAGATTATTTTAATAATCTGAAATTCCATTTAAAAGATACTTTTCTAATGTCCACATTTACTAAGCTTGAGGGGATATACTTTGTGTCACTTGCATTTAATTAGCACATGCCAAACCAGAGTTGTCAAACATATAACTTACAATATTTGGCATTTGGCCATACTTCAGGTAGGTGAATTCTGCTAACTGATATTTTGTAGAATTATACGTAGCAAATCACTGTTTTGTACCTCTCTTGAGATTATCTTTTTCAGCTTTAAAAAGATCATAAATTCAATTATATTGACAAGTGAAGAGAGCTTTTACCAGTCAGGTTAAATAGCATGCCTAACAAAAATAAGAGTAGCTAATGAAAGTAGTTGAAACTGCTTCAAGGCTTGGAATATACAAGTATAGACCTGTTTTTCACCAGACAATTTTAACTTTTAATAACTGACCTCAGCTACCAACAAAACCCCTCCTACTGACAATCTTTAAAACATTTAGCTGTCAGTGACCTTGTCAAAACTGGGGCTTTTAAAGGTAAGCAAGAGTAGATTCTTACAGGGTGCCCAGGGCACATCTAGTGAGGGTGCTGTAGCTCATTGTGCAGAATGTGTTATATAAACAAAACTTACATTTAAAAACAAAATAACATTCTCCTGCAAACTCTTCCTGGGATGGCAACACACACATGCAACAGCTTGAAGTACATTGGAGTGGAGAGGGGAAGGAGTGAGCTTACTCTACTTGTTTGTTTTGAAAAGGGAGACTCTTCCAGGAAGCTGATCTTCAGCAGGTTCCAATAAAACCACAAACGTGTGGTCTAACAATGAACAAGCTGCTTTGATGGGGTTCCACATCAGAATGCTTCTTAGAAACCCACTATTGTAAGAATTTTTTTAAACTAAAGTACTAGGTTAAAATCCTAATTCTTATTAGATGAACAAACCCCAGGAAGTTTCAAGCTGCTCTGATAGGTAGGGTCTTCCATGAGAATACCATGTGCTTCAACTCTTTAATTTTCATATAATTAAAACATTGTCAAAAGAATATACTACAGAATTAAGTTCAACTGAAAATCACAGCGCTCTTTATTATCAATTGAGTTTAAAAAACTTGTGCACTTACGTTTCAGACAATATTATACAGTCTTATCGAATAACCTGTGCCATTACTACATTTTCAGAACACAACAGTTAAAATAAATATTTTAATACCCTGAATCTACTATTATTTGGTTAAATTAACCAAGATAATGCATCAAATAATGAAGACGAGCATTTAATTTGCAAAGGGAGCTAAGCTAAAAGTAATGCAATTTATTCTCGCCTTAGAGAATGTTGAAGGAAGGGGGAAGAATTTAACCTTTTTATAACACTTTGAGCACAACACAGAAAGATCTTCCTAGGAGGTTTATCACTGACAGCTTCAATCCTGATAATATTAAGCTTGCCTAGACTAATCTCATGACAGAATTTCTTGGTATGCTGACAGGATAATCTAACAATGCCATTACAATGTTACCCACACCAACTTCAAAAATTAGTCTCAAAATTTTTAGACTAATGAGTCACGAATAAATACAGGTCCTGCTTTAAGACTTTTTGTATATAATTATACATTTCAAAATAACATTTGGTAAGTCTCATTTGGGAAAAAAATTAGTTTCCAGTTCTAAAAGAGACATTCTCATTTGGATTTCTGTCAAGCTGTTTCGTATCAGATCACAAGTACACAACCAACACAGGGGATAAGCAAACTAAAATCTACCACTGAGTATGGCCAGATATGCACTCAGAGGAAACAAAGTTCACGTAAAAATCCTTCCAAGAAAAATCTTCCATCGAGTCAGCAGCATCTGCATGACTGTTCTCCACATCCACAACACCCTGTGGTGAAGTATTGCACCACTTCTTTTAATTAATGACAATTTTCCTGCTAGTAGGTTCACTGGATTCCACCCAGCGTGTCTACTGGAAGAGGCAGTGAATATTGTAATGGAAAGACACAATTAATCTAGTCTCACAATCTCTGATTTATGTAAATCATAATAGGTTCTAATTTTTTTTCCCTTCTTCCTTTACCACAGCAAGATAGCAGCTCTTCTCAAACTGAAAATAGTTGGAATTAGGTAACATCAGTTATTTTTTCTGGCAAGTAATGAATCAAACTACTGAATCTGCACCACACCATACACTAATTTATATACTTTTGTAAAAATCAACATTTTCTAAGACTCAGTGACACATCAACAACTGTCTCTAATGGATAAAATGCAAAATATAGACTTGTCTTGAAATAACAACAAGCCATAATGAAAACAATAACCTTGCTCAGTGGCAAACTGAAAATTTTATTCAGTTTCTAGTGCAGGTTACATGGGTCCTATACCTACAGGAAGCAACATGCTGTAATTCTAACAGTGGCTAAAAGAGATTTCAAGTAGGTTTTTCCCAAATCCCACTGTTCATTTCTTTAGTGTTGAGACCAATTTTTGAACTGTAACAATTCAAAATAGGTAACCAAAACTCTAGATACAAATTCAGTTTCCCGAGCAATGGTTGTCTTTCCACAGGGCAAGTAAACACAAATAAAATATTGAGATCACAATGTTTTCATTCCTTTTAGAAAATGAACGAAAATCACTGATTAGGTCTGTCTCAAAGCTGAAAAGCCACACTCTGAAGAGCTTCTATTGGTGTCTACCACTAGAGACAATCAGGCTCTTAAAACACTACAGGCACAACTTCTTTGAAACCACCCAAATCACCCCATGATGTGCCAGCCTGCTTTGTTCCTAGGCAATGCTATCAATTAGGAGAGTCATGACATTCAAGTGCTCCTTCAGGGTGGAGATTAATACAAGAATTCTTAATTTTTATGCTGGTTTTGGATCAACTCAGTCAAACAGGAAGGAAAGCTGGACCCCTCAGCTGCAGTGGAGACATGGTCCCAGAGAGTTGCACTGTGGTCTGTAAAGGGAATTCTGGTGTAACCTATTTAATCACCTCAGTGTGCCTCATCCACACCCTGACAGAAAGCAGGCTTCCATCACCTTGCTCTCAGCTGATTCTGCCAACCAAAAGATTGAAAGGTTCTGCACTGCGCATCTTCCTCAGATAGCCAAACTTAAACAAACCCCTTTTTGATGATACACAGTTTGAATCTAACAGCACTTTACAAAATCTTAACTAATTTGCTAATAAGTCCTGAATTATGCTAAACGCCCTGTTTTCAAACAGAATTCTGGGGTATTCTTTGTGGGTGCTAAAGCCTGTCTAAAATTAAGGTTTTGATTCACCTCCAGTAATTCTTGAGATAGACAACAGTCCATTTTGAAGGCTACACAAAGTGAAGGAACCTGAGAGTTATACTTTCTTGAAGTCTGACTTCAAAAAACAGTGAAAAGAAAGGCTGTTTAATGAACACATTAAAGAGTAAAATGCTTCAGAATATGGCCTTGAAGTATCTATATATTCTATACTAACCAATAAGAAGAAGGGTTCCAACAGCTACGCCTCCACCTGGAAACAAAACAAAATGAAGAATAAAGTAAGACTACATTTTAATACTATGTTAGAGAACAATTAACTTTTCTTAGTTTATAAGTCAAAGAAAGGTGATAACGGGGAATTTTAAAATACAAAAGTGAACAACATTTTAATTACCTTTGCAATACTTACTACAATTCTCTATTATGAAATAATTATACATTACATGTAATTATATACTGCACATTACAATTACTTTCACAATATACTGTACTATCATCATTGTGGTAAAAAGATCCTGCAGAGCTCTACACAACCACGCTCAAGTACTACACTGGTGATGTACGGTCTGAGCCAGCAGATTTTTACTGCAATGACTCAAGTGAGTAAACATTGATTTAATATTAATCACTGTCAAGTGATATTCCTTTGCATCAAGAAGGATGTAAGCTAAGTGACCTACTAAGATTTTAGTGGATTTTAGCAAATTCCCACCCAAGTCTTGGAGGCAAAATCCTGGCTCCACTGCTTATCTTACTGCTGAGAACTGACATGGCAGCAAGACTTTCACCCATTGAAACCTGGACTGAGAGATCATAAATGTCACAACACACACCATGAAAAAACATGCACTATTGAAGACATTAAAGTCCTTTATAGTAGGTCTTGGACATAACTACTCCATGAATTCCTTTACAAGGACAGTGAAAGAAGAACTCGTTTTATTTTAGGGAAAGAGTACACTGATTTATAATCCAAATTCCAAGTATTACAATAGTGGAATACCTGAAATCAGACTAATTTTTAAACAATTATATAGGACTGTGACAGGAAAGCTAAAAATCCCTGGAAGTGTTCAAATGACCATAGGTAACCAGCCCACTGAAGTGTTTTGCATGGAAACTGCAGGATGGTGTCTGCCATTTTGTACTCATTTAAAAGCAAGTTAGGAACAAACTCATTGATGAATCCCATCATCACAGTATGCAAAGCTCCAAAAGTCAATTCTGGACTGCACGCATGGACTCCAGTGAACAGGATCTTTCATTTTAAACATTTGTAAGAACTCAATAAACTCCACTAGAAACTGATTCCAATATGAGTTGGATGAACTTCTTAATTTTCAGCTCTGCTAGTGGGACTACAAATGCCTGTAGTGTCTGTAATCTTGCTGTATACCCAGAAGAAAGAAAAAGCAAATTGCTCTCCCATAGGCTGAAAAGTGCTAATATTGTTGCATAACAGCACCTGAATTAAAACCAAAACAGGATCACTTTACCATCATGCCATAATGCACCATAAGTCGAGCAGTACTTGGCAGTTAAAGTGTTTAGTCAGCTACTAATTTCACAGTTACAGAGAAGCAGATGTTTCAAGCTAAACTCCTGAGTCAAGATGTACAAATGCCTCAATATCTACAGCAAGCTGATCAGGTAATCAAGCATTTTCTAGATATTAAAAAAAACCGAAACCCATACCAATTTTAACTGCTGTTTATCAGAAAGTTAGAATCACTTGTGAAACCCCCACGTTCTAAGCCAATTTTTTCCATTTGTTTGTTCAGGAGATAAATGCAAATGAACCCAAAAGATGTGCCACAGGAAAAAAAAACAAAGACCAAAATCTGAAATCATACCAAAGTTTGATACAAAATATGCTTCCAATTTCCACTGCATTTAATTGTTCAGGAAGACAGAACACACAGGTTACTAACGACAGTTGTTTAAAATGAACACATGCTCTATACAGTCCATAGTAAAGAAAAGCTTCAAATGTTGAGATTTTACCAAATCCTAGGTTAACATTGAAAATATGATTAAACAGCCATAAGTAATGTATTACCTCATGGCAGTAAGGATTTTAAAACCTTGGCTAGAAACAAGTTCACTTGTAGCCACAACAAGAGTACTGTCTCTTTTGCTTTTACAGCGAATTTGTTTGTCAAGTACTGCAACCAAAATTCTCTTAAGCTGTATTTCCAGATCATCAATGGTACTGTTTCTACAAGCCAGAGCTGTAACATATGTGCACCTACTCTGGTTGCTAAAGGCAAACTCAGGTCAGAGTATTGTCTTTATGTTATTAGATGTAGTGAGTGGTTTGAACAAGTGTCTTCTATTAGAGGGAATGCAAAACTACTGCAGTTACCATGGTTACATCTTCATATTACAACAAGCAACACCACTAGAAAATTAAACAAAAGCCAGACAACAGGAAAAAACAGCAGGAATGCTGATGGAATCAGAAGGAAGAGGCAAAATCTTGAAGTTTCCCAAGAAAGCTGCTGTGAACTTATTATTCTTCCTAATTTTGCCTTTTTTTTTTTTTGCTAGTATCTAAGGCAGTAGCATGTATAAACATCTAAGCAAGACTTGTAACTTTCTACATTGCTGCTTACTGCAGAGAGATTTAAGATCTTATGCAGAGAAGCACAAAAAACTTTGCAAGCTGAGAAGTGTCCAGATTGTTTTCAAAGCACATCCCTGACCTTTTTTCAGAGCAGCCTGAAACAAAACATTCAATACCAGGCACGTGATGGTTATATCACACAATAGTTGCAGCTCATTGCAGAGAACTGCTCTGGCACACATCAGCCATATGTGGCCCATAAACCTTGAAAGTAAAATTGAATATAAAGTCTGGAAGTGCAGAGTGCCCTGATGGTAACACAGCATTTGAAGTCCAGCATTTATCTACCACTTCTCTTCCAAAGGAAATTCACTCCCTTAGAGTGACCCACAACAATGCAACAATCAGCCAGCAGCTACAGAGTGAAACTCCTCCTCGGGTTCTTTGCCTTTGCCTCTCTCCAGAAGCTCCTCATTAGAGCTGTGTGTAGTAACACCATGCTGTCCCTCCCTCACTCACAAGCTCTACCTTCCTGTCTGGCAAATAATTCTGTATCTGGATTACAAATCCTGAACAGAGTAAACTCAAATTCAGGCCCAAGCCAGAGATCTGCAAGACTGCCTAGTGACTGTTACAAAGTATGTCTATGAAAATACCAGACTAAAAGAGTTCCTAGTAACTTCCACTGGGAATTTATACAGCAAAAAGGATTGTCCTCAGTCCCTGGTAACAATAAAAATTAAACATTTTTACAGTCAATTATTTAACTCCTAGTGGGCAAGACAAAAGAAGAAAAGTACCAATATTCTTTCAGAAACACATAAACAGCACTCTGCAACACATTTATGAAGCATTTCCACACCCAGAAAAAGAACACAACGCTTGTAGAGTCAGCAGCACAGTGGGCTGCACCATCAGAGGCTCAGTCAGATGCTCAAAGGATGTTCCCGTGGACTCAGCACTCACCAGATCACACCTGGAACACGAGGCCCAGGTGGCTTTGAGCCCCTCAGTTCAAGAAAGAATAAAGATAAACTGAAGTGAGTCCAGGGAGGAGAATGAAAATGGGGCAACTGATTCAAGAGAAGTGGCTGAAGGAAGGGACAGGAGAGGAAAACCCAAGAGAAACTACTGACACACAGCTGAGCTCTTTACTGAGGTGCAGTGGGAGGGCAACAAGTAATAAATGGGAGCTGAAACAGGGGAGGTTCCCAGTGGATATAAGGAGAAAGAAAATTCCCTACAAAAATAATTAAGCATTGGACTGGGTTATCCGGAGGTGTTGCAAAATCTCTGCCATTGCAGAGTTTCAAGACTCCACTGGACAAAGCCCTGAGCAATCAGATCTGAATTCAGAGCTGAGCCTGCTTTAAGGCTGCAGAGGGGAAATTCTTGAAGTCCCTCGTCAGTCTCCAAAATCAGTGATCCTGTACAGGTTCACTTGGCTGGAGGTCTGTTCCAACAATGCCTGGCATCAGTGGAAACTTTATTATAGTCAGCATGCTTAGCATAAGTCTTTCCCGGCCTACCCACTCAGCCTCCAAAAATCGGGATTTAAGGGCTAGGAATTTACCCAAGGTTTAACAGAGGAATGTAGAGTCCAGGTTTTCAGAGATGCTACAACCCAAAAAAACCCATCTAAAAGTATGTTTCATAATTGCTGTTCCTAGAGGCAAGGAATTTCCTTGATGTTCAACTATAAATATTAGTAAGCTCAGGAACTTATGAAATATTTAAAAGCCAAGAAAAATGTAGAAGGGATCCTGGGTTTATTGTAGGTGTCCTCAGTTTCCATAACAAACAACTAATTGTGTTAGCAGGTGCCTAGAATTTTAGGAGGCTTGCCACCACAGGAGCTGTCTGCAACTTCTGAGCCATGCTGTGCAAAATCCACTGTTTCTAAAAGGGAATATGAACTGGAATATTCAATGCAAATCTGCTCTTCATGAAATTAAAAGGCTTCACAAATTACACTCACTTAATGAAATATTTCTCTCTGAAGCAGGAAGAGCTTCCTCCACAATGATCCTAACCCCTGATGAAAGTGCAGGCACACACACACACAAAATTATATATAGGCTGCAAGACCCCTTTATACAATAGATACAAATTTTATATTATCATTAATCATATAGAGTATCCCTAGACAGAAAAGTGGCATAATCTGTGTACTCCAAAGATGAATGAATGAAGCTAAAATCAGCCCATTCTCACTTAAAAGTCCCATGTATGTACATTAAAGATGCACTGCAACTACGTGAAGAGTTAGAGGATCACAGAGCCCTGATGCCCACAGCTAAACCACGCTGTTTATACCAGCAAATGAATTAGTGCTCAGTCCAAGGGAAAGCGCCAGTTCACGACACGGATGATACAGCAATAGTCACAACAGATGAGTCCACGGGAGCACCTCGCACCCTGACAGCAACATCAGGCAAAGGCAGCTCCACAGACAGCAAAACCAACATCAGTGCAATTCATCTAAGTGGGGCACCTTAATGATGGGGCTGTGGCGAGCAAAGCAGAAAAGACACACTGAGAATCCCAACCCATTCCAACCCCTGCCCACCGGAGAGCCCCAGCTGCCCGACGTTCATGCAGCACACACGGCTGTCCAAGCCGAAACGCTCCCAGCCCGGCCCGGGACAGGTGAAACGCTCCCGGCATCGCCGCTAAGCGAATTCCGGCAGGGCTGCTCAGAGCAGCAGAGCCAGCGCACGGCGCACGGCAGCCGCTCCTCCGCACGCTCAAGGCGGCAAACACGCCCTGCCTCGCCCCGTCCTCCTCCCCCCGCCGCCCTCCCGCCGAGCCCCGGGAGCGTGGGGAGGAAGGAAAAGCCTGCGGGAGCAGCCGCGGGGTTCCGGGAGGCGGGGGGCACGCAGGGCCTGGCAAAGGGGAGGGCGGCGGGGGCACAGCACCGGGTCCCAGTCCCGCTCCCACCAACCTAGCACACAGTCCAGGGAGGGCAGCCCGCTGGAGAGCAGCAGCTGCCCGTGGCGCAGCGAGGGCCGGGTGCCCGGGAGGGCGGGCGGCCGCGGCCCGGCCCCGGGCCTGCGCTGGAAGCTGCTGCTGCTGCTGCCCCGCGCCCCGCCGGCCGCCGCCATGTCGGGGCCGGGCAGCCACCGCGGCCGGGCGCGCCGGGCCCGCGCTCCGCCAATGAGAGAGCGGCTCGGGGAACCGCCGCCCAATGGGAGCTCGCGTTGTTGGCACGTGCCGAGGCAGGGGGCGGGGAAGGGCTGAGGGCCCGGCAGCGAGCGGGGAGGTGAGAGCGGGGTCGCGACACCGCGGGGCACCGGCGGCACCGGGGCTTGTCTGGGGCTGAGCGGGCCGGCAGCGGGCACGGGCCGGCGTGGGGAGGTGCGGGGAGTGTGGTACGGGTGCTGTGCACGGGACACCCCGCTTGTCCCGCGGGTGCCCGAGGTGTCTGTAGGGCCGTGAGCGGAGGGGCTCGCGTGGCGCGGCATTAGCCCCGTCGAGAAGAGCCTGGAAGGGAAAAGTACTTGTAAAACGTATTTAAAATACTGCGTGTAGCTTGATATGTTTGGGGTCCCTGCTTGTTTGTACATAGCCACGGGACTGTAGCAAGCGTCTGGTTTAATGCCTTAACTTGGGAGCAAGACCTTGCCATCAGCGTGATGGCCCTGGACCAAGACGTGCGGTAGAAAAAGTTAAAAGACATTAAAATGCTTTGACAAATTCTACTATGTTTGCTTTGTCAGTCAACGCTTTTATGTTCTGAAAGCCAGGGAAGCCCCTGTCAGTATATATATAGAACAACCACTATCGCAAGTATTTTTATATTTGTTTTTCATCTGTTGGTGATTCACATGCATCCCAAGCTGTTTGAAGACACTTGTACGCAGCAGAATATAAAAACGAAGCTTTAATACTATAATCCCTCACTCTTTAACTCCAATGAATAATGTCTACTGTTGTTCTAAGCCAAATTTTTGAACACCTGTGGTTCTTGAGTCTCTTTTTAATTGAAGGGAAAAAATCCTCATGTTAAATATGAGCAGCATGAAAGAGCAACAATATGTGGGCAGTCTTGAACCTCAGAGTTTTCTGTATCCAATTCAAATTCAGGAGCATGAAACTTCAGTCTCCCTAGCTGGGGAAACGATGTTCTTTTTGCTGCTGGCCAAGCTTTTTCACATGCTGGGCAGTGGACAGTTCAAGATCTTTTATCAGGAGTATCAAGAGGTAGCCTTAATATGTTGTATTTTTTGCTAAACTGTGAAATACTGAATAATACTTAATTTTAAGTACAGATTATTGTTTAGTGAAAGGTAGAAGTATCTGTCTGTAGAGGAGAAACTCAAAGGAGGTTGGAAACCATGGCAAGAAATAAATACAGCTGTTTAATTTCATTTCTGTAATACGTGACCAATGAGGTGTGAATATCTGGAATAGGAAAGGCCAACAAAACCAAGACCCAAAGCATAGTTCACAATTCTTTTGAAAGGTTTGGGCATCTGTTTCTGTCAGTGGGATCCTGTGGTGTAAATTCTATCTAACTGAAGAGAAGGCTGAAACATAGAGAGAGTTCTCCACTTGTAAAACATCTCAGTGACTCTGCCATTTGTGACTGTACTGCCATCCCAGAGCCCAAATCCCAGACTATTCAGGTGGGAGTGCTTGCAGGCGTGTGTAACACAGCACCTGCAGGGTGCCTGTAGGAGCCACCCTTTGCTACAGAAGCTCGCAACCCAATGGTAAGGATATTTTGATAAGTCACTGCTTACCTGTCAGAAGGAGAATCAAGTGATAAACTGCATGTACTCAGTCCCTGTGATGGTTTTTTCCCATTCCAAGCAGTACATTTTCTTTCTTTCTTCATTAACACGTAATATTTCCTTGCTTTGTTTTTTATTAAACTAAAATGCACTATTATAGGTTGTCTTAACTTCACAGGATAGGTGTAAACATACATCCAGGGCTGAGCCCTCTTTGTTCCTTAATTTCTCTTCATTACTACTTGCTTAACATGTAAGAACATATTAACATGTTTTTTTAATACTTTTTTAACCTCATTTTGCTACAGGGCAGTTAAAATTGGAGGCTAAATAATTCTTTCTCTTTTTTATTTTTTCTTCCCTTTCCTATTGGGAGCCCCCATAAAGTATTTTGCAAATGGGAATGCCTGTGCCATGCTCCTACCAGTTTTAGTGTTTCTTGGCTAAACTGCACATTTATGGAAATCTCAGTGGCTCAGGAGCTGATCCAGGGGTCAGGATTGCAAAAGAGGAAATCTCACTCCCCTCTCCTCCTCTGTTTCCAATCCAGCAAACTCTGGTGCTTATCAGTTCCCTCCTTGAGCTGATTGAGCTCACTAACCTGACTTGGAACTATCAATTGACTTTCTGAATAGTTTTATTTTGTGCCACCCTGCTGCGCTGGTGCTGTGTGGAAAAGGGCACATATACACCGTGGGGAGGGGCAGCCCAACCTCCCAGCTCTTGCTGGCTGTGAACTCTGGAGTTATTTCAGAATTCCATGGATTTTTACACAAAATTATATTTCTGTTACAATTTTGTTTGTAGACATCCTTCCAAACATAGAGAAATGGTGTCTTACATTGTAACTTACAGTAGCAGAGACTGTTTTAGATATAACAAAAATAATGCAGAAGTAGATACAACTTTTCAGTAGAACGGAACTTTTAAAATATGGCAGTGGTTCTGTTTGTGCTGCTCAGTTCTCCCCAGTCACATTTTAACCTGATGGGTGCAGTTAAAGTCCTACTGATTTAGAAAGCAAGTGGAAATAAGCTATTTTTCAATAGGTGGCGGGGGGTTTAAAATGTTAACATTTTACTACAGTAAAGCTTTCCAACTGCATATGTGCTTATTAAAATACTGATTACAACATCTGACTTTACCTGTATTTCAGACAAATTTCAGAGAAGGAACTAATTTAATGGAAGTCTAATTTCATATCTATTTTTAGTTAATTACTTTTAAAACAACAGTGTTTCATTTTCAGGAGTAACAATAGTTTTTTCACTGTTTTTGAATGATACTGAAGGTTTGCTTATATTCACATGTCCACTTTTGAAAAGGTGAATTTTCTGTCTTTGTAGAAGATCCCACTAGGATCTGCTGTCTGACAGAAAGCAAGACTACAGGAACTGTAATTCTAGACATTACCTTAATCCTCAAATGCACATTATGGGGTAGATAAGTCCTACTATTCCTGCTCTAGGGGTGGAATGGAAATGCAGAGAAACTAAGGAACACGCAAATGATTTCCAGTGCTCAGGAAGTGTCGTGGGAAGTTATTTCTGGTCAGCTGCACTATGGCAGTGGACAGTGGTCATTGGAGAATGGAGAGGTTTAAACATTTTTGGGAAGTCTTAAACTGTAGAATAATCAACTTTCCTTCCCTGCAGCTCACATGTTGTCACGTAGACCTGGTCAAATGGGGACGTCAATTTTACTGCAAATCCTAACTGCTATGGAGAAATCAAGCTCTCTGTTTTCCTCTTCTTGCAAACTTGCTGGTCCAATTCAGCTACTTGTCTGTGCAAAATGCAGGTTGTAAGATGGATTAAGAGCATTTGGGATGAAAATTCCCTAAAGGAAACAAAAAATGGAGGGAATACAATGGTGAGCGAGAGAGCAAGCAGAACATCTGGGAAAAGGTTATGCTTGGAATTTGATCTGCAAGTGCGTTTGACGTTTCTCTTCAAAAGCTGTAGCCTACAGATTTGGGGGAAATCCTGGTGTCCCCGAAATGGCAGCCCCTGAAGTGTGCTTTGGATATTTGGTGGATGAGAGGAAGCGCAGTTGTTGTGGCCTCTCGTTACTGCGTGGGTTGCCCGTGCAGGCTCGTAGGGCCACAGTTCACAGCAGCAGCATTGTGCGGGCAGTGTTCCTCACCAGCACGCTGTTAATGGGGGATGTGTTCTGTTGTCTTTGCTTTCAGATGAATGGTTTTGCTAGGTTTTAATTGTAATGCCTAAGATTCATGTATGCTCTTGTCTTTGAACAAGACACTGCTCGTTTTGGAATAAAACACCAGCCCATTTTATTTCAAACCCGTGTGCCTGGCTGACCAGTTTTCAGTGATGTTTTTCTCTGGGATTTACGTGTGGGATAGAGAACCAGAAGACCACATCCTAGTGGCACTTTTAATTCATAATCTTATTAGTGTTTGCTGTTCCATGGCCCGGCTGCTTCTCTCATGAGTTGTGGAATGTGCTGGTCTTAGACTGTACTGATTAAAGTTTTATAGTCACCAAATGAGATTAGCGCCGAGTCACCTGACCAGGCTGGAGTGCAGTCATGTGACGCAGCGCCCCGCTGAGCTCCCGCTGGCAGCTGGAACAAGGTAGTTTGCTTTGGAGATGTTCTTAAGTATCGAACAGCATGGGTCGTGGATTACGGCTGCAAAGAAGATGGCTTCATTTTCCTGATCTTTGAACTAGCTAGAATGGGATAAATTTGAAAGTGCAGGATCTTCAGGCCATGAGCCAACAACTGGAAAGAATGTTTAATCCTGGAAGCTCTGACACCAAAAGACCTGGTTTTTTCAGTGTGAAAAAGCTTAAAGACTGCTTATCCAGTCAGTCTGTGGCAAACGAAAGAATTAGTTGGAGTGTTTAGGACTTGCCAGTTGTATATTATATAAAACATGTTATGATCTTATGCAGAAATCCTCTGGATGTTACCTAAATTCATCCTTGTGGGTATCCTGAGCAACAAGGAAAAAAAATTAAACCTATGTCAAATTTTAACAGCTCTTTTGAAATAGAAATTAGGAGACGTGAGTTAAAGTAGTATGAGCTGAAGACAAGAAATTATTTTAGAAGTTACTTTATGTTTTTGTAATTTCAGAACTGTACAATATAGTATTACTGAAAGCTGCAGAACAATAATCTTGAAAATTACTTGTGAGTTTAATTTTGTGTCTTAATAAGAATCATGCAGATCAGTGCTGTATTTAATCGAGATTATTTTCTTTGTATGTCTCATACTTCCTGGTGAGATCCACAAACATGGAACCTCAGGTTTCCAGTGTCCTGGCCAATGATTGTTGTTGTCTCCCTTAGGTATTCCAGACAGGAATGCTAGCTTGATTTTTCAGCTACCACGGACTTTCACAGCACTCTGGCCATCTACAGAGTGGGGCATGAACCAGGGTGTGCTGCAGTAAATAATTCTGTAGAGATGTGTAACTCTGCCTGGGATGAACACAGAGCCTTGCTTGTTCTTCAGAAAATTTGACTAAAGTAATTAGGTAACTGAGGGGCAGATGAAGAAAATAGTCATTTTAGCCTTTAAGTAGTAAGGAAGTAAAATTTAGATTTTTCAGTGTAAATTATAAAGTTGGATAAAAGACAAGCAATCTAGTAAAACTCATTGTAAAGCCAGATTCACGACTGGCTACTTAGGGAAACTTAAATTGTTTCAATTTTGGAATACTGTTTTGGTGAAAAAAAACCCATCAGGAAGCACTGAATATCTGGCATTTTTTGTATCCAGGCTGTATTTTAGCAAACCATTGTTATTCTTTATATCAGTGCATTCAGCTTCCTCCATCTCCTACACTGAGCCTGCCAGTTCCATTCCAGAAGTGCTGTGTTTGTGGGAATCCCATTTCAGGAGTGTGTATCTGGGAGCTGCCATTCCCCCCCCCCCCAGGTATTAAATTGCATTTTGTGTGAGATAATATATGTAAGAGGAATAAAAATGAATGGCATTTAAAACTGTAGATACTAAAACAGATTGAGGGAAACCAAAATGTTGCCAAGGTCGTAGAAATAACAATCCTGTAACTGGTTACTGCAGAATAACTCAGTGTGTTGCAAATGGAACACAGCTGAGGTTGTGGATGCTGCTGGAAATGTGAGCGTCGCTAATTGTTTCAAAGTCCTGTCTTGGGTTTGCATGGAAAGAATAGATGTGTTTTATTTCATTGCAGTGAGGGGGTAATTCATCAGAAGTTTTAGCCTAAGGTTTATTAGAATACCTGTGTCTCTTCAGCAGCCATGTTTTCAATATTTCTGTGATGCACAGCTGTGACTGTGTCCCTAGCAGAGGAAGAAAGGTAATGGAACTTTTTTCTTTTACACCCATCTCCTATATTTCTGAGAAAGCTGTTGCACGTTCTTGGAGCCTCTTGCTTCCACCTTTTCTCGATTGTGCATTCCAGGAAGTGTGAAGCACTGTTTGATCTTGGTGTTCTCGTGCTATTGCCAAGCCACAGTGATTTTTTTAATACAAATTTTAACATTTCTGGCACAAAGGAACTGAAATTCACAAACATTAAATTGTAGGAATATCATCAATCTTCTTAGCACACACAAAATATCTGTGAAAGGAGCTGTATGACCAGTCACTGATTTTCCTTTTAGAAAAGCAATATGTTATGGAAGAAAGGGCAAGCCACATTCTGTACTTTTGGAACAAACCAGATGAGCAAATTCAGATGAAATAAAATGTGATCACTTTTAAAACCCTAAATAGCTTTTAAGAAGGCAATTCAGTATTATTCACATAATACTAGTGAAGTTATATAGCGATTGTTTCTATACTGCTTTTCTGTTTTACAAATATTTGTGTCCTCCTTTGAAACCGCTGTTTGGGGTGGATGTCTGTGGTAAAGTGAGCCATGCCAGCCCTGCTTGGAGATGTGTTTGGTATTAGTGAGAG
The DNA here is from genome assembly GCF_021018805.1 of Prinia subflava. Lineage (NCBI taxonomy): Eukaryota > Metazoa > Chordata > Aves > Passeriformes > Cisticolidae > Prinia > Prinia subflava. Next base: position 9,412,157 of record NC_086251.1, read on the forward strand.
TGCAGTTTGTGGGGCTGGGCTGTGCTCATGTCTTGCAGGTGCTCTGCACCTCAGCTTAGAATCATTTGCTGAATTGGAGAAAGGCACCTCTACTTATTTGATTCACTAAGTAGTCAGTTTTTGCATTTATTATTGTGTCAGCTGTATCTTTTACTTAAAACCATCAAATTAAATAATAGCTTGTGCTGCCTTTCTATTTTAGTTCATGCATTTAAAACCTGGAAGTCAGATAAAAAGATCGTTTCAGAATAAATTCAGTATATTATTTATGAGTGGAGCAACACATTAGCATGGAGTTCACAATAGATCATATCGCTTTTATTCCATCTTACAAGCTTAGCAGCACAAACAGAATAATCAACATATTATTTGGCTGTCATCTGCTGAACAGAAACCAGAGATCACACGGAGGTTTTCCCTAGCTGCAGTGATGGCCTTTTTGTTCCAAGCCCCCATCTGGGAGGGCCATGGTGTGTTATCATATGGAACGCGGGGTTTGCTGTAATCTGCTTAGCTGCACTGCAGTTTGAATCTTTATTCCATGTTTGTGTAATTTATAATTTTAATGAGACCATGGCTCTTGTGGGCTTTGAAATATATTAAAAGCTCTTTTGTGCATATGCTTTTGTTCTTGCTTAATAGGCTCAGTGTATTTAAAACTGATGAATTTTTATTCATGGATTTGGATGTCTGGGGATTAACTTAGACTGAATATCATTGCACTCATCTATTGATGTTTGGAACTTTTTTTATACTTGTATCTCTAAGTGGAGAAGACCTTACAGAACTTGTGTTTTACACATAAAACAGCTCAGAAATAACTAATAAAATTTTATTGAGCAATGAGAAAAGATACTGATTACAGTTTATTTTTACTGCATAAACTGTCATGAAGTACCATTTTGCTCTGAAAAAAGTCCTTGAATCCATGTACATGTGTGTATTTAGAACTTTAACTAGAAAGCAGTTTGGGAAAGCAGTTTTGCAGAATAATAGCAGTGATAAGCACTTGATTTGCATTTTTCTTCTATTCAGGTAACTTGAAAATGGGAATACTGAGCAGTCTGTGTTGCCTTTTCCCCTGTTTTTTAACACATTTTTTAATGCAGAGTGTGCATAAGCTATTTCGTTAGAAGGTGATGCTCATAACTGGAGAGTATTGATAAACATACAGAAGGATTCATCATTCCTGTTTTCTGACAGTGCTAAAACTGGTCTTGTTTTTTGCTTTTGTATTTTTCAGATGTTTAATGGTTTGTTTATGGTTTAATTGTCTGTCAGGTTTGATTTGCTATTTTTTTAAAGATTTGATACTTTGTGACTTCCATGTTCCTAAACTCTGGGGAGCACTCTTCAATGATGGCATTCTCTCTGAGACCAACATTGGTGATAAGTATTTTTTCTAAATAGTCTTGCTGATGGTATACTGAAATGTGGAGGGGTTGTTTGACTTGGGGCGGGGGGGTTGTTTGTGGTGTTTTTGTTGGGTTTGCTGGTTTTTACCAGCAAACCATGCTCTCTGTAATGACAAAATATTTTAAGTAAACAGCCTTTTTAGTTCTCATTGCACAGGGGAGTTATTTGCCTCTCTTCTATTCACTGCTTTGAGCAGTACTTCCAGAATCATGTTTCCACAAGATGTGTCAGCTGGGAAGTGAAGGGGACACGTGAGCCATGGGCAGCTTCAGGTTCTGTAGGATTTTTAGTGCCTAACGTGAAAGTCAGCCTTGTAACTCTTTGTCTTACTAAACTGAAATGAATTTTCAATGTTTATATGTCTGTGTCTCAAGAAAGTGAATGTAGTGAAATTTAAGATAAAAACATGTAGTTATTTGACCATTGTGATGTAGGCACAGCCCATTTTTCTCAGTCACAAGCAAAGATGACTGTGGTGTCTGCCAGACCTTTGGTGTTAGTCCTGACTTTGACCTTGTTGCAGAATACTATAAAGTGAATATTTTGGCATCTCTCAGAGGCCCAGGCTTGCCATGTACGGCCATGCCTTTGCTCAGCTGTCTGGATTTCACTGCTCAGCAAAGAGGAGTGTATGGAGCTGCAGAGGAGCAGAAGCTTTGGAATGCATCTGGCCATTAAAACAGCATTTTATTCAGCATTGTGCAAGTGTTAGGAGCTGCTTCCCAAAGGTAAATAGAACCAGTGAGAACTACCTGAAATCTGTGTTGAAAAATTGCTCATTCTTGTCGGTTGTCTCTGGTTATTTAACACCAGCGAATTGTGTTATGTGTGTTATGTTTACAGGATTAAACTCCTTGTCAGCTTGAGATCAGTAGCTGAAGGAGCTCTTGTTGGAGACCAACTGGCAGTGCCTAGTAGAGATAATGTGTAAAAAAGTTATCTCTTCCAGAATATCACCAAGCTTGCTCACATTTGCCAGACCAAGTCCAGTGTTCCTTCCAGAGTAAAGCAACAGCTGGAAATAAAAAGCAATTCTGTCTGATCCCCAGCAGGGAGGGACCTTTTGAAAATTGTTCCTGGTTTTGCTTTAGATGTTCAGAATCCTCAGATTGTAATTAGAATATTTAAAGCATTTTGTATATTGTGTATCTAATATAGGAAGCATCCCAATAAACAAGATACACACCCTTCGCTCTTCTAGCACATGTAACATCAGTTTCATGCAGAAGTTTTAAAATAATAAAATAGTTTAGTATAATTAACAGCTTAAACATAAATATTTAAATGGCCTCGTCAGTGTGCAGTTTTTTCTTCAGTTTTGGATTTTGGATTTTTTTTAAGTAAATTCAGAGTAATTCTGTGGGAAAGAGATGGTGCAGGTTATGTGTAGAGAAAGGTGTCTGGTTAGAAGTGGAGAATGTTAGGAGAAGAGTTTCTCATATGGAAGGAAAAACTGATAATCTCTCACTACATATTCAATGAAATTCCAGGCTTGCGAAACATTAAATAAAGCAAATGTAACCGGAAATTTTTTTATGAAAGTGAAAAATCTATTTTGTGCCAAGTCCAATGATTTGTTTAGTCACACTTTCAGTGGCTGCAGCTTTGATTTTCCTGTATTTAAAAATTCAGGGCCATATCTTAAATGGTCTTACACAATGCCATTGGTTTTCTGGAAATGATAAATCAGCTCATTGGTTTTCTAATTTTATTATGTACACAGCTAATTGTAATCCAGGATTACAGCAAACAAGATGTTAATTTCTAGACAACGTATGCACATTTCCCTCAGAGTGTGAGTGTTACAGAAGCAAAGAGTACAAAGAGAATACCATTTGTGCTATCCTCACAGGAGCTGTCAATAAAAGATGTAATAGGGGATTTAGGAATCTGGAAATGGCCAACTAATTTATGTGAATCTATTTTATTTCAGCTAGAAAGCCCAAGCTCTGTTTCGTCTGCACTGCATATTGCAGAGCACAGGCTGTCTATAGAAAACCAGGCGGCTGCATATGGATAGTCCCTTGATATCATTCACTTGCTGTGTAATCTTATTATGCAAAGTTCTAATCTTCACCTAGAATGAATGCCTCTGGGTCAGAATATAGTCATATCAGGGTTTTTGAGGTCATGTTTTGTGATCCTTAGCTTATTCTTCTAAGTAGAGCTGGGATTTAAAGAGTATTCCCCAGACACTGGCAGAGATAGACGGCAAAACCTGCTGCCTTTTTGGAAGACAAGACCAACATGAGGTCCCTGGTAGGATTAAACTTGATTTGTAGCTGTAGGATTTTTTAACAGATGTATTATTGGACAGGGAATAGGGGGCCACCAGCACAGCGAAATTGGATCGCAATTGGCATTCTCAGGGAGTCTGCTGGCTGCTAAAACAGCAGCTGCATGTGGATTTGACTTCTTTCAGGTGAAGCGACTTCCAGTCATTTGGAAAGGATGGGATGAAAAGGAACCTTGGTGATAATTTTGATGTCTGCAAGATTTAGTACCAATGTAATGGGATTATCGGTAACACCTTCACTGCAGAAAAAGCCACCTGGCGCTATAACTGGCAGCAACTGAGAACTAATCCTTTCCCATCTCTTGGATGTCATTCATGAGGCTCAAAGTGATTTCTACCCTGCTAGCTGTGATTAATTTTATAAACAAACAAACAAAAAACCGAGTGATGAAAGCATAGGCTATGGAAGGAAAAGGGAACAGAAGATAATAGTAATTACATTTTGCATTTTATTTGCCTTGGGGGGTAAACTCTACAGTTGTGGTAAAATAACCAAATTGTGTTCTCTGTGATATATGTGGATGTGTGACGTTTTTAAACCAATGTCAATTTCCCCATAAATTTTTCAGCTACCTGCCACATGATGGTAGATAGTACCTGGAAGTAATTACAACAAGTTTCAGGCCATTAGTTCTGCACTAAGGATGTTTATACTACAGAGCCATTAAGTTTTCAAGGGGCCTGTGACTTAAATAATTTGTTTTATTGTGCTTAATGGTCTTATGTTCGATCTGGTGGAGTTGCCTGCTGATAATACTTTGTATTAAAACTGTGTGATGTGGAAAACTGTTCAGCTGTTTACTTTCTTATGATCAACAATATGACATTGTTTCAAAAATGTACTGATATGAAGTTCTCAGGGAATACAATTATATTTTAATGATGCTCGAGTTAGTTATTTCTGTGTGGTTTTTTAAAATAAACTAGTTTGTTCAGGTGTTTTTTTTTACTGGACTTACTCTTGCTACAACTCTTATTAACTAGAAGCTGTTCCTTCAAACTACATGGAAACTTTTAGGAGTTTAGTTATTTGGAATGAATATTAGATGTCTAAAGATGAAGGTCAACATTTAAAACACCCTCCCTTCCTCAGGAGGTGCCTTGCCAGGGTCAGGCTGTATAATCCAAGTGTATATGCCTTCACTGGAAATTAACTTTCTTGGGTAGTAGTCAAAAGCTTTTATATAAAGCTGGGAATTTTTTGATTATTATCATAAAATCTGATAAGCTTGAGCGTTTAAAAAATCCTTTGTACTATATTTATGAATGAAGATTGGTGAAATCTGTGTCTGAGGAGTTAAGAATTTATTTTAAGAGAACTGGGAACAAAATTTGAGAGCTCTTCACTGATGTCCTGTCCTTGTGGTTAGTTTTTTACCGTGGCAGTTCTAGCAGCAGGCAAAGCTCACTCTGAGCCCTGGGTTTCCCTGAATAGCTCCCAAATCTATTCACAAGCATCACAGAGAAACACATGTCCAGGGTAACTATCCCTAGGTTTATGTCATCCAAAATCCAAAAGGAAATTGCTTGCAATCACTTTGAAACTTATTTTCTGAGACATATAGCAGTTGTTTGGAGTTTCACAAAAAAAATATTTTAGTTACAACCTGACAGCTGTTGGCATGGGAGGTCTGCACATTCTCTTAATGTTGTTACTGTTTATTTGTCCCAATTTGATCTGTGTACTCTGGGCATTGTAATGTATTATTTGTAAATGCTTTTTTATCTGCAGTACCCACAGGTGCCTAAATACTATCTTAGTATGTTAATATAAGGTTTCTGAATAGCATGGAGCAAAAATAGAGGCTGCTTGTGCAGGATTTTTCTTCCTCCCTGAAGTGAGAAGCAATGTGAGGCTGCCTTTCAAGCAGGTGCTGTTAAGAGGGATTGATGATGGACTTCTCTCAAAACGTAGTTGTGGTCATGCATTCCCAGTAGTTCTGCAGATTGAATTAATCTGCTGTGCCTCCACCTTCCTTTTATCACCTGTGCTGCATTTCTGGGCTCACAGTGTGTCTGGCCCTAAGAGTCAGGCACTGGTTGGTGCTTTTCATGGTGCACTGAACTGAGAAGAGCCAACCACTTCTTTGCCTCACCAGAATGAATTCCGCTGAAAGGGCATTCCCCTTCCAGGGGAGCTGTTTCAGTTCCTGCAGTGTGTCCTGCACTGCGTCTGCCAATGACACAATTCAAGATTTTTCCATTGTATTTTGGGTCATTGCTGTGAAAATGGTCAGATGTTCTTAACGAATGATGAATCACAGCTTGGTTTAGGCTGCACTAGTCCAGAGACGTTTATGTAAATAAAAAAGTATGTCTTTTTTGGAACAAGGAAATGAACTTGGTTGAGTATATTTGCTCCTAATAATGGTTGTCTTTTGAATGTATCCAGTGAGAGTTGTGAAAGTAAAGCTATGAACTTTTAAATTCCTGTCTTTAATCAGTGAAATGCAATGAAATGTAGATGTCTTTATTTCATTTTGAAGTGGGTGTATTTTACACAGCATTTTTCTTTTTTCTTTTCAACATACTGTATTTGCTTAGCAACCTGTATTGACCCATCTTAGTAAAAGAGGGAAATCTTGCAGTGGTTTAAGGCAACACTGAGTTTAAGGGGAACAGATTTCTTGCAGAATGTAGAACTTGCTTCAATTACTTCAGTGTGTGTTTTCCACTTCCTTAAGTGCAACAGTCAAATTGTGGTAAGGAGACATTTTGTTTAGATTAGCATTGCAGGAATTGGATCTCCTCATCAGAGTTGGACTTGAATATTTGGGGAAGGGGGGTGTCAGAAAATGTTTACAGGCTAATGTGCTGCAGAAGTTAGGGCACTGTGCTGCAGCTGAGAACAGAAAGATCTGATGCCTCATTTCTGTATCCACCTCTTCAGGTCTACCTGATTATTTCTTGGTTGCATTACACTGTTGGGTTTTTTAATCTTGTCCATCTGTTACACACAAAAGATATGTTTGTAAATATTAGATTGATTGTTCTCCAATGAATGATCCTCTTCTGTTTTGCTGTAGAACCAGCTGAGCACCACTGTACCACTGTAGGATGCTTCGCAATGCCCTAGGAAAAACCTTCCGATTTCTGGGGTACACGGTGCAATATGGCTGCATAGCACACTGTGCCTTTGAGTACCTTGGAGGAATTGTTGTGGTAACTCTTTATTTTCATGACATTTAAAAGGAGATAAAACTGTAATGCTGAAATTTTCTATGTGATGATGCCCATATTTCAGGTTTCATATTTTCTTTGAAGCATTCAACCCAATTTATGGAAGCAGGTCCAGCCTTTATGAAAGTTATTTGTACTTTAGGCATTCATGTTTTGTGAATGTGATATTGCTTGGGGCATCACTGAAGTAAATGGGAAACTCTGATTAAGCCTTTTGCAAAGAGTCCATCCTTTAAGAAAGACTGGAGTCCCGATAGGAAATTCCTTTGTTTCACACTCTGACCAATTCTTGGGTGTTTTATGCTCCCTGCCCCTCCTCCCCAGGTCCTTAACCTGGCAGATACTGCTGCTGGGCACGGGGGAGTTGGACTGTGAGCTGCTCTTGCAGCTTCTGTGATGATCCTGTGTCACAGAGAAGAGAAAGGGGTAAGCTGGTAGGACTTTGAGCACTTCTCCTAAAAATTTCTTGGAGATGCAATGCTGAAAGGAAGACATAAGGGTCTAGGACCTAGTGGAGTTCAGGACCAATCCCAACAAAATGTGGAGCTGTAACAGAGTTAGAGGTGCTCTGGAGGCTCTTCTCAGCTTTTAAATGCATCACACGTTCCTTGGAGGAGCTCCTTTTTAGTTCTCCGCATTACACCTTTTCTAATTTATTAGTATGTAATTTGAATATAAGTTTATATTAGATAAAAGTAGTTTGAAATAGTAATTCTTTCTCCTTTATTTTTAATTTACAGTGTTCTGGACCTTCAATGGAACCAACCATTCAAAACTCTGATATTGTGTTTTCGGAGAACCTCAGCCGCCACTTTTATTGCATTCGAAAGTACGCTCCTCTGCTGAGACCAGATCTGACATTCTCTTTGCCAGGGCTTGTCAATAACCACATTCTGTCCTTTATTTTTTGTGTATTTTTCTGCTTCTAACTTGTAATTTTTCATTGTCTCTGAAGGATGTTAAAGTTACCAGCACAAACAGCCCAATGAACAACTTGTCAAAATTCAGTTTGGATTTAGTCTATTGTCACTTTCACAGCTTATCCAAAAATAGGAAAAAAATCCCTTTTTTTCTCCCCCTAAGTGAGTCGACTGAGTGAATGTAACTTCTTCACTAAGCAGTTTGGTATTGAAAACCAACTATGGGTATTACTGGTCTCAGGATGTAGTCTTAAATGTTTCTTGAATGATCTAAATAACAAAAATTCATTCCACTTTTAAAACTCTGTGAAATTATACGTGACTAAAACTGAAGAAAGCAAAATTGTACACAAGAATTTTCAGCACAGTGGACTGTCTTTAATATGTGTGAATATTTTTGGAGTAGACACATGGATGCTCATGTACTCAGCCAAATAGTTTGTAATTAGAGTTCTTCTGTTTGTTTTTGTTTCTGTTTTTTCCTCTCAGAGGAGATATTGTAATTGTGAAAAGCCCAAATGACCCCAAATCAAATATCTGTAAAAGAGTAATTGGCTTGGAAGGGGATAAAGTCTGCACAAGCAACCCTTCAGATTTCCTTAAGAGTCACAGCTATGTAAGTATTAGAGTTTCTTATTATGTAAATTAATGATTACTTAAGTAGGCCTGGTCGTCTGTAAAGGATTTGCAATATTTGAGGATCATAATAAATCATAAATTATGACATTAATAAATCATTATTCTTGAATATGCACAGTAAGAATGGAAGAATACTGAAATTCTCTGTATAAAGTGCAGTACAGATGACAGATGCAGGTGCTTGGTGGTCAGGCAAAACTTCCTGTATTTTAAACACTAAGAAATTAGTATTTGACTCTGCAATAGCGTTGCAAATTTTACTTTCAAAATTATACTTTAGTGTATCTCTATTTCAATGTAGCAGTATTTTATTGTTCCTCAGTATGATTGAAAAAGTAGAAATTTTCCTAACTTGGCCAAAAGGTCAGGTGATGCAATGAAAAGGGAAAAATAATCTCAATGTTCATTTGTCCTTATGCAGATAGACTTCACAGAAGTTTGGGAAGACCTGTGACAGAATGTTCTTAGTAACTTCTTTTTAGGCTGTCATTAGAAAAATCCTCAGGAGTCATGATCACAGAAAAATGCAGGGTTTTTCTTGTCCCAGAAGTGTGTTTGAGTGTTGCTGCTACTCAGCACCTTGTGGAGCCATCAGATATTCCCAGGTGTTTTGAATCTTTAAACAAAGCTGTGATTTTGCCCTTTCATATCCACTTCATCCTCAGAATAGGAAGAATGAGCACGTGGCCAAAGTCCTGTGCTGTGAAAGTGGAGAATTTTATGGAACACTCCTTACAGGCAGCTACAATGTGTGACACATAAATCCTGTAAGAGTTCAGCTTCCCTAAAGCCAGCCACCTTCACCAGGGAGCCTCTGGGTACCATTGCTTCATTTGTATTAAGCAGCTGAAGTGGAGTTTGTCTTTACTAAAAGCAAAAGTTCTTGTCAACATTTTGTTTAGCACCAGAAAGTAAAGGTATGAGTCATACCCTGCTCTGAGGGTTTGAATTTGTTCCTTGCACTCCAGTGGTGAGGCAGGACAACTTGGGCACCTGTCTCTGACCTGCACTTCTGGTGTAATGCCAGTGCCACTGCTGTTCTTGGACTTCAGTCACTTGTGGGCATAAAGGAACTCTTTCTATGTTACATTTTGAAGGGGAGGACAGAACATTTCGTTTTTCCACAAATCAAATTGTGTTAACCATTTAACCGAGCAAAAACCTACCAAAAACCCCAAAGAACACAAACCCACCATTCTTAATAATTTGAAGGAATCCTCTAGCTCTGGTGGAGCTCGTAATTGTGATGGAATACACATTTCCCAGAGGAGACCAACCTGAGAGGAAAACTGAATTCTGTGTACACTGACAGAAGACACAAACTGAATTTCTCTGAGCATCTTGTTCCTCACTTTTCTTAGTCTTGTAAAGGACGTTCAGGAAAGATTTGTACTTAAAACAGGATGTCAGCTCTTCTGGAAGCACTGAAGTGACCAAGTGAATATTCAAAACAGCAGAACAATTTCTGCCCTAGTGCAGGATTTCTTGTCTGCAGTTTTAATGCAAAATATGAGGAGAAAGAGTGGATGAGGAATGCAGAGTCCATTTCCTGTTTTCATAAAGGCTAATGTGTGGAAATACATCAAAGTGACAAGCTTTTGTAATTCTGACATCATAAATTGTATCTAGGAGGAGAAATTATCTAAATGGAAATGCTTTTGTGCCTGATACCTGTTTTCCTTCTACCTTTAGTGCTTGGTAAAGAGGTAGGTCTTTCCATCTGTTCAGGAGCCACTTCCTTTACAGAAGACTAAATTCTCAACATGGATATCTGTACTTTATGTTCGTAACTGAGGCTGGGCTATTCACTAAGTAAATTGTTGGGGAGGGGAAACATACATGTTAATGTTTAGGCAATTGCCTAATCAGATTCCTTATTTTAGTGAATCACTGTGCTGTGCACTTTTAACTCAAACACAGAATTCCTCACAGCAAATAATGGCAGCAGATGTGCAGAGATCTGGCTGTTTTGTTGATACTTGCCTGAGGAGGGTTTTTGAAGAAATGATTGTGCAAACTGAGGAAAGGCCTAGGCTGTGATTCCAAACAGCCAGGAGTGCTGCTAGGGGGAGTCTGTGCCAGGGGAAGGTACCACTCCTTAAGTGAGCACAGCCTGGAAAGTGTCATGAGTTTTGCACTTTATATTTGGCTACTGACTGCTTTTTCCCAAGCAGGAAATCTGAGTGGTGTGTGAATGGTGTGTGTAAGGTCAGACAGCAGCCTTTGTCTTTATTATAACAAGCTGCTCAGCCTTCCTTGAGGGCTTGTCTCCTGTTTTGGGGAGTTCCTGTCATGTTTGCAGACTTACACAGTAAACAGGAATATCAGATGCCAGCAATATTGCCAAATTAGGCAGCTCAGACCCCTGCTTCAGTCTGTGCTGGTGGCTGCCAAGTAGTGGATAGGTTTTCTGAGTTAGCCAGATCCTGGAGATGGCAGAGTAATGGCAATACAATGTACTTCATGCAGCTGAGGATGAAATTACCTGTAAGCACCTGCTTTAGATTTGCCCTAAAAGGAGAATCCTCAGAGTCACGTTCGTAGGAATTGTTCTTAGTCTGTATTGACTGTGCCAGTGGTAGTGTTGGCATATATTACAGGATTTAAGTCAGGGATTTTTGTGCTTAGAAGCATTGTCACACACAATTCTTACCCTTGAGCCTAAGAGAATGCTAGAACTAGATCCTGTGTGAGGGGCTGGTTCGTTCATGAATATACTTCTCAGGATGCCTTTATGTGTAGATAGGAAAAAGAAGAACTCTTTACAATTTCCTCTGTAAAATTACACAGATGAGATGCATTATTGCTGCAAACAATCAAGGAGATACCTTGTAGATTAAAAAAAATCTTAATACAACAAACCAACCTTCCAAGCTATAATGAAAAGAAACAAAAAAAAATCATACATAAGGTGAATAAGTTGTTCTGAAAAGAGGTATTGTAGTTGAGTAGAAATGCACTACAGCAGTGGCAGTTAAAATACTCTTCCTGCTGTATTTAACTGAAGGAATACATCATAAGAGAAGATTATTTTTGTCAGAGTGCACTAAGTGTAAAGCTGTATAAAAAAACTGTCTTTGATGGAATTGTTGGATTACAGGCTGATGGAACTAATGCCACATACAAAACTGAGCAGTAGAAATAAGGCATGTGCTGAAATTACAATTTAAGTACATAAGATTGGAGTTTAGCTGTAGAACAGTAATTAGGAAAATCTTCCTGTTTACATGAAGGTATAATGAAATTCCTTTTTTGAGTTAGCTGCTATAGTATTACAAAGTTAGGAAAAGGTGGTTTTCCTTTTTGTTCATATCTGGTATGGAATGTGAGCATTAGGTTTGCAGGGCTTTTCCTTGTTTTTGTGCTAAATGTACATTTGTAAATAGAAACAAGTGTATTTGCTGATAATAAGCATTTAAGAATGCAGAATGTATTTTTTCTGTATCAGAGGCAATGTGGTATGCACATAGAAGTTAAAAAGGTAAACAACTAATGTTGTATTCAGAACTAGTTTCACTTATTAAAAGACATCCTATTTTATTCATTTAACTATATTGATGCAAATAATGAGGATTAGTAAGGAAACTAATCACAGTAAACCCCTGAAATGGTCCTTAAAAAAAAGCTGAAGGGTTATTTTCATATTTAGGCTTTTATTTCCTGTTTAAAGAAGTCTTAATACAGGTTTATAATTCACATTGAGTATCCTATTGCTCTGTTTGAATTTGTTTTAATGCCATTTACTTTAGCTTTAATTTCTTTACGTACCATATGTTCTTGTGCTGCAGGTCCTATTTACAGTGTGAAAAAGTGAGGGGTAAACCATCAGAATCAAACAGCTTGTATGTCATAAACCACCAATATGCTGAGCCTTCATGGCACTTAAACAAAAGTAGTCCCTAATAATGTCACTTCATAGAGGCAGAGTCTGTAAATAAGGAACTGCCTTTTGCAAGTCCCAGTGATAAAAAGCTGAGATACAAACCCATATCTCAGCAACACCGTGCTGGTGATCAATCACAGCTCCCACTAATGCTGCCAGCCTGGCTGATGGGGGAGCGTGTTTGCCTTGTGCTAAAGTGAGCCTGGCTGCGGAGATGGCATCTCCTCATCCTGTGGGAGCTCCAGAGCTAACAGAGTTCAGATAATGCACCTCACTGTGTTTGCACAGGGCTGTTAACTCTTAAACAGTTCTTGGCAAATGCAGTAAGAATATGATGTGGGCACTAAGAATAACATAATGTCAAGGCAAACAACACTGCCCAGTTCTACAGGTTCTGGATACACCGTGCACGACACTGAAAAGTGGTTTGATATTTCACAGCACTCAGTGCTGTTAGATGGTCTCTTTAAAATAACCTAAATGACAATTAAAAATAAACCTAATTAAAACACCACTTCTTTTTCCTTTGCTCTTATGTTTACACTCATGGTTTAGTACTTTACTGAGTAAGTTTCAGGAGTTGCTGATACGGAAAACGAGTAAGGTATTGTCTTGCTCCTCCTTAGCTCTAAGTGTAGTAGAAGTTGAGAGAAAGTCATGCCATAATTCTAACCAGCAGCTGTGCTGAATGTGTGGTGGGAGAGGAGAGCTAATTTGGCATATTTGTTGGTTTGGAGATGGCTCTATATCCCAGTATAGAGAGTCCATGACTCATGCTTGCCTTGAATTTTCTGAAAGTCATTTTAAATCAAAATTCTGATTCGTCAAAACTGTATTGTTCAAGGGAAAATAAATACATAGGATTTTATCAGTCTAATTCACAATATTTCCAGGGTTTCTTCTGCTCAAGTGGCTTGGTCTTGGTGCCTTTGCAGTTTTGGTTGGTGATACTTCAAGAATATAGAAGTAGCTGCATTTTATGATTCTGTTATTCCTCTGCTCAAAGTTCAGTGATGACTTTTAGGAATCTGCTCAGGATGATGAAACCAACTACTTGGGACTCAACTAAAGCTTTTGAGCATAAGTTTTAGTCTGACTGTACCAGCTGTGCAGGAGAGATTCTAGTGACTCCTGATGGAGCTGGCAGACAAGATTTCTTAATTCTGATGAAATTATTTATCAGCCACTGCTCTCCCAGGCTGAACTGCAGATCAGTGAGCACAGGGCACACCAGTGATGGTGACGGGTTCTGTGTTAGAACCAGTAAGTTCCAGTTGGGGTCTGCACCCACAGCGTTTTTTGTTCTCCTACTTAACACTTTTGGGTGACCCTGTGACATCATCTGTTATATGGAGAAGAAAACCAAACCCTTCTTAACTATCCCTGTCAGAAAGGTCTCTGCAAATTGTTAAGTAATCTTTGATGGATTTGTAATCAATATTTTCTTCTAAAACACTCCTTTTCTGTAAATCTAAGGCTAGTAAGAATCTGGACTGATGAATCACAGACAGATTCTGAATTTTTGTTCAGGAGTTCCTAAATGTAGATAGGACATTTGAGTCTGAAGGTTTTGGCCTAAGAACATGAACCAGTTAGTTTTAATTTTAATTGATAATAGTTTTAGAAAAGAAAAGATGACTAATCATTTAAATTTAGGGCTGCAGGTAGAAATTTTAGAAATCAGATATATAGCTTTTCCAGCTGATTGAGATCTGTGTATTTAACAATATGATCTAGTTCTCAGCATTAAATATTTACAGCAGTAAACAAAGCATGCAAGTGTTTGAATTATTTAACACAGTTGAAAACTTTTGGAACAGGTAAAAAGTGATAATGAGAGGAATCAGATATTCTTCTCATTTGACTGGCATAGACATGTCTGATGTGAAAACCTCTCCTATTAAGCCGTGAATGTAGTGATCAAACGTTTTAAGTTCCAGTTAGTCAAGCTGAGAACAGCAGTCATTGCTTCTACATTACACAAAGTTTAGAAGGAGCAGCAATGGTGTAACCCCAAACATTGAAATAACCAATGAGTGCTCTGACAAGTCACCGTAACTGTTTACCCACGTTTTTGTTACAGAACAACATCCAACTGGTGTGCTTGCAGGGTGGAGAAAAATGTCTTAGAAATTCAAGCCTAAGTTAATATTCCTTAGTTCCCCTGTGGTATGTGAGCTAACACTGTAGTGTGATTTTAATTTAAGTATGTGATTTTAATATTGGTTAATATTTAATTTCAAAACTTAGGTCTTCATAGCTAACCTTTTTATAAATCTTCTATTAAAATTACAAATGTCTTAGTACAGAGAATGAATTCATAATATAAATAAGTAATCACAATGAATTTGATTTCTGTATAAAAACACATTAGTGTTTCACTGTCATCCTCTCTAATAACAACCTGGACCAACATCATAATGTCTTCTTTTTAATATGTGCATTTAAACAAACTAGGTCAAGTCCATTATGTCTTATTCATGAGCAGCTTAAAGTGTTCAGCGAGTAGAGGGAAAATGCTAAATTCTTTGGAAGTGCCTATAAATTTAAGGTAAATTCATTCTGTTATATTAAGAAATATAAAATTCCAGGTAATTCAGCCTTTTAAGGATACACAGAAGATGTTGATTTAACAACTGCTATACTGTTTAAGTTCCAGTGTGGTTGCTACCATTTCATAGCTTTTTCAGGAGAAAAAAGTAAATACAAATGCTTAGCCTGATTCTAAAAATCTTGAGCTAATTAATGTGGCTGGGTTTTATACAGATGGCAGCCTTAATATGAACAACATTTATGATAAACCGACAGAAACAGTGCCTGGAGCAGCTGGATCATTAAAAAAAGTATTTGTTAAGCATTATTCAATCTTGGTTCTGAATTAATAAATAAAGGATTAAGGGGTAGTTATGTGAGACTTTAAGTATAGAGTGATAAAACAAACTCCTGCATTTCTATGGTGTATATTTTATCCTAACTAGATGCAATTTACTTAAATAAGGCAATTTAATCAGTATTTAGTAAATTTGTCATTTGATATTGTAGAATCTTTCATCATATTTCACTTTAATCAAGAAAGGTAACACCTGTGGTTTATTCACAAAAGCTTCTTTTGTTAAATGAACACCCGCAGGCCATGAAGCAATTACATTTGTTGCTTGTACCAAAGTAGGAGGCACTTAAATAGACCTTAGTAGGGAGAGATGAGAACTTGCAGACTTTATTCTTTTGTCCAGCACTGAGATTAGTTCTTATCATAGCTCAAGAAGGAAGCCTCTGAACTGAAAAGAAAAGATGGGAATGATTTAAAGTTCTTCTTAAGTTTGAAACTTTGATATTGCTGGAGGTGATGTGAATACCTGTGACCTTACAAAAGTTCAAACATCTACTCTCAGCTGATTGTACATGCTGATGTTTTTTGAGATTGCAAGACATTTGTGTTTGTAAGTCCCCTAAAATCACTAGCAAAAGCTCTCTCAAAACAAAAACCCCAAACCACAGAAGCCTGTTTTCATTTACTTGGGTTTGGGGTATTTTTGAGGCAGGTAATTTAGTCTGTTATCTTTATTTGCAATACATTCATTTCCTAATATGTTGGTTAATGCAGCACAGGGTTCTTATCTCTTGGGTTTGAAGGTAATTGAGTAATCAAAGAAAAAAGTTCGGCATCATGAAAAGAGACTAAAATAATATAATTATTTGATGGTTCCCCCCCTTTAAGTAAATTAATGTTTTATGCTGATGAATATGCATCAGATACCTGCTCTGTACTTCAGTTTTGCCACTTTAACTGCACCACTGAGTCAATTTCAACAGCTCTGCAAATTTTGCCAATTTGTGGCAGTGAAAGATGCTTATTTGGGGTGAAAGAGAATAAACTACTTCTTCAAGCTCAGTTGTTCCCAAGGATAGTCCTGTTCTTCTAGTCTAGAGCCTGGGGAGGGAGCAGGGTTGTGTCTGATGGGTGTCTTTCATTCTCACACAGTTAAGCTGCACTGCAGATAGCCAGTTCTGCCTGAGAACTGCCACCCCTTGGAAGTAAATCCTCGGCTAATCTGCACAGAACTGAGGCACAGGGGTTGCTGAGGCAGAGGGATTTGCCTGCAGACAGTCAGAGGCAGTGTTTCACAGCAACCTGCACTGCTGAGGAATTGCTGGTTCTGCAGGAGTCCCACTTGTTCTGTGAAAATTCAGCTGCTGGGCGTGTGAGACTTTCCCATCTTTAGTTCTGGCCTATGTGTAGGGCTTTCACCCCTCATCAGGGTGGGTTTGCAGTCACTGTCCCTCTGTGTAGTGGGAACTGTGATTTCAGTGGTACTACTTGGACACAGTTAACTTTGTCTAAGAGGTCCATTGCCTGTAGATATCAAAATGCAGCGCTGTGAGCTGTCACACAACTTTCCCTTTGCCTTGGGTTTTTTGGCAGCAGCAGTCCACTGATGTGCAATTAATACATTCTTACTAAAAATACAGGTCTTAAACAGTTAATTTTTTTCCTTTGGTGAATATTATTCCCAGCTAGTGTGCTTGCCGAGCTTTGCAGAGCTTCAGATTGAGTCCTGGCTGTGCAAAGGCTGATACTCCAAATGAACTATTCCCTGTGAGCAATCCCTCTGAAATCAGTAGATCAGTGATGTGGTGTAGACATGGCTTGATGCATAGAGCTTTGAAAGATTCTGGCACTGGTCTTTATTCCAAAGGGGTTTATATTACTGCAAATGTTCTACCTGGAATGCAAAGTGTAAACATCCTGTCTAGACAAATAACTATTCCTAGTACTGGAAGTAGTTTTATGCCATTGCAGGCAAAATAAATTCATTTATTTATTTGTGATTTTGGAGCTTGGTAGAAAAATGGGAAATGTTCTAGAAAGTTTTTGGATATTCTTGAGTTATGAGTGGTCCTTAATTTTACACAGTAAAAGATGAGCATCACATTCTGCCTGTGAATTGGGAGAAGTGAGGAACCAGAATGGCACAAGGGGAGCTGGCAGGGAAACAGGAGCACCTTGCAAGAAGTGATGCTTTTGCAGCAACATGTTAGTGTGGGTTTACTTTCTATATTTAAGGAAAAAATTCTTCCTTTCATAGCAATTCCAGCTTATCCTGTTTGTGTGTTGCTGAGGGAGTCTGTCACAGTGACAGCAGTTTCATGTCTGACTCGTTACTCCAGTAGATGTTGGACAGGGGAGTTTGCACCACAAAAGTCAGGATGCTGCCTCGTGCTGTTATTTGCACGTGAGAAACAAACTCACACATGTGAGCTGTGGACACAGGGAGTGCTCTGGGTGGGTCCACTGAACTAAGTGAACACGAATATCCAACTAACATCCTAAACAGGCTGTGTTCCATGGAATCTTTGAGGAAAACAGCAGTGACAGCACATGCTCGAACAGTGACCTATCAAAAACACAAGATGTATATTCTACACAGGTTGTTTGACTCCAGAGAGAAGCTTTTTAAAATGTATAAATTGACTTCTGGTTGGTTTTTTTGTTTGCAAAGCTGCTTGGGTATGAGGAGGGCCAAAGTCATCTAGCTGGAACTAGCTGGCCTTCACAGAGGAAGCGCTTCCATGCATGTGCCAGGAATCTGATCAGCCTACCAAACAACAAAGGTGACAGACAGCTGAAAAGGAAATTCCTGTCTGGAAGGACTGGGAGAACAAGCAGTAGAGGAGCTTGGCTGAAGCAGTGGATCAGTTAAAAACAAAGGAGGTGGCATGCCTTTATACCAGAGCCTGTGGAAGGAGATGGTACCAGCGGGTTTCAAAAGGGCTTAGACATTGCTGGTCACGTGTGGTTTCTAAAATGCTGAGGGCAGGCTTTGTGTCCTCTGACACACTTACAGCATCTTTCCTGGGTGCCACACGAATGCAGGGGCTGGCTGGGAGGGATGGATGGACTCACAGACGCTTTCTGCAGTGAGTGTTTCATTCTGCCACTGCCAAAGGCGACCTGTGGTGTCTCAGTCCACAGCTAACACATTCCCCACGGCTCGCAAAGGGGCTCGGGCAGGAGTGTGCCAGCCCTGGATCCTGGCCCGGTCACAGGCACCTGGGAGCACGGCTAAGCAGGAGCCTCAGGTTAAAGACCAAATTCCCAGGGAGTGTTACCTGGCCAGATACCTACAAGTACCAATTGCAATTTCTTCTAATGCGGACCTGGATTTGTTCTTACTGGTTTACAACCAGCCTTTAGAGTGGTATTTCACTTTGTTTAATCTGTTACCCATGAACTCTCTCTTATGTAGACTACTGTGTTGAGACTCTGCATGGCTCAATTCTAAAACATTCACGCTACTTTGAGTTTCATTTGAAATAGTTTAGTTAGTTAGTTAGTTAGTTTTAGTATTTTTTCCCTCTGAACTGTGGTCATAGCAATGTTTCAAGTACAATATTTGGTTTTGGAAAAAAGTATGTTACTTTAAAGTCCATCTTAAATATTCTCTAGATTGAGAATATGTTGTTTCATTTAAATTTTCAGCCTGGTTTAAAATTTTAGAAACAAAACCCAATTAGAAATGTATATTAAGTATTTTATTTGGTAACTTGAAAGAGGTTATTTCAATAACAAGAGTTATCGTATCTGAAATGTTTTTAAGAAAACATTACAAAATACTATTGTATGTTCCAAGCAGATATCTTAGTTTAAGACTTGTAGGAGCAACTTTTTCACGTATGAAAGCTTCATACTCTCATTTAGGTAACAATTACAGCCATGTTGCTATTTCTCATTTTGTCATTGAGTCAGCCAGTGAATGCCATGAATCTGTGGTATGTAATATAGTTAATGCATAATATATATGGGCAATGAAAGGTCTTTGTCATATAGTATAAGGTCACCATCATTAATTTTCAAATTATAAAAAGGGATTTGCTGTTTTGTGATCATCATTATTGCAATATAATGTGTTGTGGATTCTGCCTGCACATAGAATGAACTGTGATCTTAATTAGAACTTTGACAAGCCTACTCCGATAAAATGATGAGATTATTCGTAATTGATGTCACAATCAATTACCAGTTAGTTCATCATGAATCTACTAACAGGTCTAGCCTTGGTGCTGGCCCCAGGATGTTGATGAGTGTGTGGCTGCCCTGTTCATGCTGTTACTGCGACAGGAGGGCAGATTTTCAGTCAACATCCTAATGACCTCTTTTGAAGTCTATTAAATTAATGACCCTGTCACATTGGTCTAACCTCTTACATCTTCATTTTGGATTTTTTGTTGCAAACCATTGGTTTTTGAGCACATGATAGAACAGATACTTTGGAGCACTCCTTCTCATCCCTCTAAATCTGACAGTGGGTCTTACTAGACTCGAGAAAATTTAGTTCATTACACAGTCCTGAAATAAAGAGCACAGAAATCAGGAAAAGCACTGTAAGGCAAACTGTGCTTAACACCATTCTGTTCTGGTTTCTTTTTACAT
Organism: Prinia subflava; assembly: GCF_021018805.1. NCBI lineage: Eukaryota > Metazoa > Chordata > Aves > Passeriformes > Cisticolidae > Prinia > Prinia subflava. Next base: position 9,431,923 of record NC_086251.1, read on the forward strand.
TTCAATCTTGCTTAATCATAGGTGCCTAAAGGACATGTTTGGTTAGAAGGTGATAATCTCAGGAATTCTACAGATTCCAGGTACTATGGACCTGTTCCTTATGGGCTGATAAGAGGGCGCATTTGGCTTAAGGTATGTCTATTTATACTATCTAAAAATAGTTGCATTAATACATTTTTAATGCGTGGGTGTTAGGCAGGCATTGAAACTTGCCTCCCCAACTGTCTGGCCAAAGCAAATGTAAAGGAAAGCGTGAACACTCCACCACCTGCTGTAAAAGGATAAATCAACAATGACAGGGTTTTTGGAGGGAGGACTTTGGAGCAGCACTGAGCAGTCACTGCTATGAAAATTGAATGAATTATTTTGCAAGCAAATCCAAACATGATAAAACCACAAATGTACACACATACACCCTACTGCACAGATGTACATTCCATCCTTACTTTGATCTTTGTCTCTCTGCAAAAATGGTTTTTCACTGTTGTAGTTCTGTGGTCCAAAAAGCAAAAAGGAAGAAAATATTCTCTTTCCAGGACTTGCACACATACTTTGGACATGTAGCCTGGCCTTGCTGCTTTTTAAACTAAAAAAAAAGTTTTGAATGAATATTGTACTGTATAAACCATCATGATTCTTTCTTCTTCTGCTTCAACAATTCTACAGCTTTATTTCACACTAAATTATTTTTTCATATAATCTGCATTACTAATTTACTCTTTTCACCAGAAAGAAGAAACGTAACACAATTTCCTCTCCATTAAAAGTTTAATCTAAGAAACAGGGGAGTGTGTATGACACACTTATGCACCTGCTTTTAGAAAACTGGATTTAAAGTTGTGCATTCAGAACAATTAAAAAGGTTCTCTCCATATACTTCAACACATCCACAAACCCGTAATTTAGCACACCTGTATTACACAAGGAAGATTAGATCATTCCAACTTAACAAAGCCTTATATCCTTAATTTACAGTATTTATGAACACAGTTTGGGACTTCTCAAAGAAAAAAAAAAAACCAAAACAACCTTGCAGCTCTTGAGCACAATCAGTAATTGCTTTCTAAACCTCAGACAACACGGCCCCCTCAGCCCTACTGCAAAATTTGGGTGACCTCTTGCTCCTGGCTCACATTTGCTCTGAGTTCTTCCCCGGTGTTCACTCGGGGCTCTGCCCCTTCTCCTGCTGTCTGCCTTACCCTGGACACCAGAGGGGAAAATGCTGATTCCCAACAGGGCTATTTTTATGACCCAACTTTTAGCTTGGATTATTGACTGCTAAGAGACAAAGGATGCTAATCTGCTGGCACTCCTCTAAATGAAAATGTGGCAGTAATAATGCGACTGAAAATAGCATTTCTCCAAACTGATGCACAGGTACAGAGAAACTGCTTTTTTCTTCTTTAAGGAGACTGTTAGCAAATACTGGATATATCAAGAACCCATGTGTATGGACAGCCAGAATTAGTCACAGTATCTATCTCTCCACAGCAATAGATTTTGTGTCCAGCTTGTGCTGCAACAAGGAAGGTGTTTGAAAGACCTTAATGAAGTGACTGACAGGACTGATCCCTAAGTAAACTCTGTAAAATGAGTGAAACACTCAGATAGTTCATATTGAAGCACTAATTTAGGATGCTAGAGCATTGTCTGTTAAAAAAGATATTATGCAATCACTTGATACTTAATCAAAATAATTTAACCAGATTTTACAGCAGTTGCTTAATGACAGTGGCATAGAGTAGTGATTATTCAAGTTTTCATGAGATTTAAGTATGTGGTGCCTAACAAAAGCAAAAATGAGTTTGTTCTTCAAATGGGTGTTTATAGTTAGGTTATGATAAGTCACAAGAGCATACAGTGATGTTGCTCCTGTGTGTTGCTGCTGCCCACTGCAGTGGAAGGCAGCAGAGCCAGACTGCACAGGGGTGGCTGACCACTGACCACTGACCACTGGCCAGGACACCTCTGTGTCCTTTCAATGCAGCCTGCTGCAGCTTCGGCTTCTCTTTCATCCAACAGTTTTTACTGCCTTCAGAATGGAAGCTTTTGTGGCTTTATCTGACGGTGGATTTTGGAGAAGCAGATGTAACAGTGCCTTGCAGTGCTAAGTTACTTTTTCAGGAACAGATACAAAAACCCCCAAATATAATTTGGAAGTCACAGATTTCAAAAGAAGAGAGTGAGCTTAGCCAACCTAGCTGGCTGAATTTGTTTAGCCACCCTGTTCTTGGCAAAACATGAGTGTTTATCTGAAGTTTAGACTGATGGTTCTCAGTCAGTGTTGGTGCAGCAGTTTTTAACCCTTACAGAAATATCAACATGTGATTCTGTCTGCTCCTTTTCCTCCATGCCACCGTATCTCCGGCCACTCCAAACACAAGGTCATTCCACAAAAGGCTGCTGAAATCAAAGCAGCTGCAAATTCAGTAAAAGCACTGGGAATCCCACTTTGAGAGAACTCATGCCTCATCCTGTCCTAGGCAGGATATCCTGTGCATTCCCTGGATTTAGGCTCCATGTCAGAACTAGACCTGTGGTGTATCTTCAAAAGAGCTAGTTAGCCCCATTTATGCCCCGTCCATCAGATCAAATCTATCTATGTAGGCCAAAGCAAAGAGGGCAAAGAGCTGCTAATTGGAAGAGCCAGTCTGAATGAGCAAGTCACAGTCAACTTCTGTCAGAACTTTAAAGCACTCGGGAATTACGACAGAGTGGCACGTCTTTGTTTCACAGAGGAGGGGTTTCCATCTCTTTCCAACCACCAGTATTGTTTCTCAGGTTCTCCCTGCATGCAGACTAGATAAAACACCATTTTCATTCTAACTCTTCCACTAAGATTACTGTGACAAATTTCAAACTGCATTGTCAAAGCAACATTTAAAGCTAATTTGATTACTTTCACTGAAAGAAAGTCAAGTTGCAATAGGTGTGATTTGAGTTGCCTGAAAGAGATTTGTGCTGCAGTGAACGAACTAAAGAACTTCCTTCTCCAGGCCTTTACTGAGATCAGCTTAGATTTGTTATATGTGATATTTTTCTTTCCTTTTACTTCTGTTTGCCTTGAAGGCCAAACAAAGACTTGACACCCAGCCTGCAGCCAGCACAGGCCCTCTGGACAGCCTTGAATTCTGCAGCTTTGCTGCTAACCAACATCACAAATACCCTTCTGTTTTTGGCTTTTTTGTGTATTTTTGTGTGGAACTTATAATAGCTCACCGGCTGATCAGCACAGAGACCAGACATCACCTCTGTGGTTCTGAGTATCAGCAGCTGTTCCCCGTGCTGCTCCCTAACTGCACACGCCAGAACCAGGAGTATTTTCTAAGATCTTGTGCAAGAGCCTTTTTCTGGTGCACAGAACTTGAGGCCCTGAGCATGATTCATCCTCTGCCTTCCTGAGGGCCCCACGCAGGTGATGGGCACCAGTGCTGCCAGGGCCCTGACAGGACCTGGAGCAGTGCACAGCTCCAGCCAGGAGTGAGCTGCTGCTGCTCCTGCCATGCCTGTCCTCAGCTGCCTCAGCCCCTTCTGTCACGGCCTTTGGTGCTGGGGACAAATCATAGGGGTAGAAGTAACTGTACCTTTGCCTGTGCTTCCTCTTCTAAATGAGACAATTACTCTTTCACTCCACACACAGAAGGCTCCTTCTGTGCTGTGGCTGCTTCATGAACTCAGAGTTGCTGTTCTTATACCTTAAGACCAAATTCTAAGGAAAAGTAAGTGAGATAAACAAAATACTGACATGCTTTGGGAACAAGGTAGTGCCCCACCTTTCTCTGTCTAGGCCGCTTCATCTTAGGCAGGGGCTGTGAAATTTTTATTTCACAGCGAGCACTGATTCTTCAGCATCATCTTTCCCTTCTTCCTGGCATGCCCCTTGTGCCATCTCTGAGAGAACATCTTACCAAGAGACACAGACATTCAAGGGAGACAAAGGACAATGAGTAAATGAATGAACTTGCTTTCCTATTACTATTTTTTTGCATCTGAGACCATCCTACGTGTAATTAATGACTGTGCAGAGCAACATACTCCTGGGAGCATTCAGTACATGAACAGCTATGCAGCTAATTGCTGGAGAGAAGATTTGTTTATTGGTCAGCATCATTCTCTGACACCTGAACTGGGTGATGAGTTGTGCTCTTTTGTGAATAACTGTCCCCTTCTCACTCAGAGGACCTCTCAGTCCAGAGCCCCGGATGGTGGCAGGCACGCCACCCCTTCATTCCTCTTTGTCTAAGTTTACCTGTAGCCAGTACATCTTTTTTTCCAAGGTTTGGTATTTGCAGTTTAAAGGCTCATCCTGAAAATACAAATGTACACCTCACCACGGGGAGATCCATGTGCCTGGTACATTTTTTCTCCTAGATGGACCAAAAATCACATATCTTGTCTTTAAAGTCATGAAGAGCTTTACAAGCTAGAAAACACTGAATTGGGAAGGCACTCTAAACATTAGGAACATGTTTATTTGGAACAGTAAAAAACAGCAATGGAATTTGTGAGGCTCTTCACAGCAAAGCATGCCCTGTATAAATTGTAAGTTCACACTATGGAATGATTCACTGTAATATACAGTATTTATTACTTCTAGTAAGAGAAGCACATCAGTGAGCAAAGTTCTTTACCAAAGAGAGAAAACATTATGCTGTTTATGAAACAATTACAATAACAAATGAAAATACTGAACTTTGAATTGTGATTTAAATCTCTTGTAACTGTGCTTTATTTTACAGATATGGCCTCTGAATGACTTTGGATTTCTACGTGCAAGCCCCAATGGCCACAGATTTCTTGATGATTAAAAGACTTAAGTTACTATTGACAGTTTTCATAGTATTTTCTAAAATGAATGGAACTATTTTTGTTTAGAATAAACACAAATATTACTTGACAAAAATGTCTCTTTCTGAGATTACACCTAACTTCATATTGGGAATGATACACTTATGTCACCAACAAAAGTGATGTGCCTCTTGCTCTGCTTCCTCTGGCGAGCCACAGCGAGTGCCTGGATTTATGGGAAGGTTCTGGGGTTTTGTTCCAAGCCAAGGTTAGCACTGAGATTGAAGAAGGTTGGAAAAGGCACAGTGCACTTACTGAGTTGTCACACAGCCAGAGCCATCCCCTGGCTCTCCCTACTTCAGCAGGTGGAACACAGAACCAGCGGGGTTCCAGATCTGCTGCTCACTGCCAGGAGTGCTGTGGGGTTTCCCTCTGCCTGCCCAGTGGGGTCAGAGCACAGCTCCCTCCTTAGCTTTCCTCTCAGGAATGCTGACTCCGTTTGCTCCAGGAGAGCCCAGCTCAACATGTGCTCCTGCTCCAGGCTGCCCAGGTGATGTTACTGTCACAGGGCAGGGCACAGCCACCAGCCCTGCTCCTCAGCCTGGGACACCCAGCTGCCTCCAGCTGCCAGCCTCTGCCTCTCCTTCTAGGCTCCAGTCTCTGAGAGGATTTCATGAACTTAAATATTTAGCTTATTAACAGAAAATGTTCCTGTTTCCCACTGCTGAACCTTGCTCTTCATTATCTTCAAAGCATTCTCGCATCTGTGCCTCCTGATTGAATTTTGTCATCTGAGCTGTTAAAAGGATTTAACCTAAGAGGAAGGGCCCAAGGTAGAGCTGCTTCAGACTGAATTTGAAAGAAGCTACTCTGTTTGCTGGGGAAGAAACCTTTAGATCAGGAGATACATTCCAGTTGTACAGAACTCGTGTTCTGGGTTGGAGGTGTTTAATAATGAGCTCTTCAGCTGCAGAAGGAAAATCCAAGCCTCCTGTTTGCAGAGCTGTGTGAGCAAAGGGGCACTTGTCATTTTTAAGCCTGAATGAACTTGTTCTTGTAGTGCTCTCCTTTTCTTTAATGTACATTTCTTAAGCAGATGCTGTCCCTTGTTTGTCCAGTCTTCTGAAAAGTTTGTAACACTTAATGTGCTTCATTGAAACAATCATTGCAGGATCTCGATAACAAGTGAACATGTGTCACAACAAACCAAAGACACGTCTTTGGTTTCATTCTTGAAGATGCTGTAATTCCCACCACATCGACAGGACAGAGTATAGAGCTGTTCATCTGCCAAAAAAGAAAACAAAAACGCCTTTAGTGCTGGAGAAGAATCAAGAATTTATTTGGAATGTTCTTCACAAAGCTGCTCTTAGTAACAAATAACCTCCCATTGCTGGGTTGTAAATATCAATAGCTGTGCTACCATTTGTAGCTCAAAAAATAATCTCAAAATATTTCGGTGATTGAGGAATTCTTACACTGAACAACCATGGCCAGTGGAGTCTCTTCAAAAGAAACCCCCAGTAATAACAAGGTGCACATCTATGAAATGGATGATACTAAAAGAAAAAACTGAGTGGTGTTAGTCATACATGTGACAGGTCAAGGATGCTTCCAAAACAGGCGGCTAACCCAGGAACCAAAACAGAAGAAAGAAAAATAGGATTTTTCCCCTCACAACTTAAAAAAAAAGTAAAAAACATAAAATAAAAAGCAGCCATTTATTCCAAAAGCAATTAAACAAGAAAAGCCAGAGCAATAGACAAGTGGGAAGTAACAGTGGCAGATGAAAAAAGAAACACAGGCACTCTCTACCATCATGGAAAGAGCAAGAAGATGCACAAGAGACATGGGAAAAATCCATATACTCTCAATTATATGAGCTGGGTGAAAAGTGGTACTGCAAGTGAAGGTAGAGAGAAGTGATGTAGATGGAATGGAAAACAAATGTAATAGAAAGTTGAATTCTAATCCAGGTAATCTCAGAGAGCAAAATAGCTTTGTCCCAGGAAATACAGAAAAAACAGCACTTAGAGTAAGACAACAATGGTGCAAGATGCAGAAAAAAATTACCAGGACAATGAAAAGCATGAGGAACCAGCAGCAAGGCACTCATACCTTCATTCCAGGACATGTCCTCAAGATAAATCTGTGCATGAAGTGGCCATTCTTTTGTTAGGTTATCTTCTAAAAAGAAAACATGACAGATATTCAGTATTTTCTGATAAATTAATAGTTTTATATACCTAGCAGTCAATCTGGTCCCTACTAGAAAGTCCCACCTAGACCACTGTATCAGTTCAAAATGTAGTTCTCTAAAATTTTAGTTTCCATATAACTGTATAAGCTGGAAAATATCCTTTTGTAGCCAGGAGAAATAAATGGTGACAATGTATTACTGAATTAAGACCCAGCACTTTTGCACATCCCACTTCAGTGAAATTAGGGGCAAAATTCTGTTTTGATGTGGATGCCGTTTAAAACCTGGCTGTATCTCTACCTCCATGAACTGAAATGGTGAATGTCTGCTAAGCTGTACTTTTCTCAGATTTGTGGGACAGCTGAGATCCAAAGGGACTCTTAAGATCACCTATCAAAGCCTCCTGCACCCGCAGGGCAGCTGAGCAAGCTGACCAGGACGGGCCATGTCCAGGCAGATTTTAAATATCTCCACAAATGGAGACTTCTCAGTATCTCTCCTCAGTATCTCTCCTGCAACCCACTCCTCCTTAGAAAGGAGAAGCCAAAGAAAAACCAGTGCTGAGGGAATGCTGTGTGTGAGAGCACCACTGAGATTCCTGCAAAGAAATAAATGCAAAACACTTGTAGGGGAAGACCGGTCCAAGTACTCTTTTATGATAAAGCGTCTCTGAGCACAGAAAGAAAGTCAAGTTCTGGCCTGTATCTGGGAGATCTGCTGCCATTTGAGCCCCTGGACTCTTCCAACATTGAGTACAGCATGAAATGAAAAGTGTACAACACAACTGACAGCATCAAATCAAACACAAACAATATTCACTACAAATGGGTGTTTTTTACATTTATCAGCAACTCATATTTGATGTACAAAGTTCACACCAACTTCTTTAGCTTAATAATGTGAGAACTTGTCATCAAGGATACAAGTGAAGCCATAAAAAGTAATATGTAAAAAGTGAAAAAAAGACCTAAACCCCTTATAACTTAATGACACAAAACCTCCCAGCTGCTGCCTGTCCCCTGAAAGCTCCAACTCCCCAGATGCTGTATTTTGAAGAACAAGAAATGCCCCAAAGCTGAACTACAGAACATACAGAGAGATGCCTTGGCTTTGGCAAGACTCAGGAGCTCAGTGCCTACGTACACTTTAAATGAGGTTGTTCTTGAGAAGGGAAGTGTTCCCCCTCTTGGAGAGGTGAATTTTAAGCCTGTTTAGTAGATTTTGAGAGCATGGAGGGTTTTCTATACCTTTCTTTGAGAAGTTGGCAGTGAAATAATGTCTTATTCCAGAACTGCTTATTGAGCACGTGCTGGAAGTCAGAGGCCTAAATTACGTTGTTTTAATTCCCAAAAGATTGCCCTGCTTGATCACTACATTCGAACTGGTTCCCAGCTTCTTCTGTGTAACTTCCATGTAACTTCTTTATGTAATTTCCATGTAACAACTTTGTTCTGGCCTGAGAAGTAGAACTGAGGGACTTTGCAGCCCCTTCTCCAGTAACAGCCCAGAAAAACTGCCCCTCTCCAACCCTTGTCTGATCAGGTAATGGAGAATTCCCTTCTTTATCACCACAACTCAACCACCAAGCTTTAAATCCCAGTTCTGCAACTCACTGTTCTATTTTCAACTGAAATGTACATTATGTATGCCTGGGAATGAGCCTCATCTAAATTAGTTCTAATGAAAGCAATTAAGTGGTACATATTGGAAATAATGACAGGATCGGTACAGCCTCTTTGATGTTACCTTTGCTGAACACCTATATGGTAATGAAAAGGTCAGAACCAAAAGAAAATTAACCCATTCAGACCCTTTATTACTCTCAAAGGGGAAAAATCATCAGGAGTGTAATAATGAAAGAAAATGGGAAAACACACCAGTTACATGGAGTAACAGCATTTTCCATGCACCTGATCAGAACATTAGTTAACAGTGTGAGGTGTCACAATAAAGGATCAGATGGCCTCACCTCATCCCAAATAACACCAATGTTACTGGGAGTTTGCTTGGTACAAGCTACAAACTGTGAGGACTGGAATGGTGAATGTCCTGAAAACATCCACAAAACCAGCCAGAGGCCTTTCCTCCAGCAGGCCTTGCTTGAAGCAGAATCCTCCTTTTCTCTGAGGAAGAAAACCATAAACAACTCAAAATCAAGTTTGTCCACCTATCTGACTCACCACTGTGATCAAATAAGACAGTACCATAACTGTGAGAACAGTATGAAAATGGGAAATGCTTCCTATTTCACATGCTTATTTTTAATATTGGGAAGAAAAAGTCACAATTTTCACAAAGGGAAAGGGTCTCAGGTTGTAGAATGAAACTATTTGCATCTACACGTAACAAAAAAATTGGGTTAGAAAACTTCCAGAGTTTCATATTTAGAATTAATGAAGCAGGGTTTCTCTCAGAACAACTTTTATAGGATTGGTGGTGGAGGTCTGGGTCATGCCTTGCTGCAAGAAACTACAAAAATGGCAGATGGGCCATGAGCCACCTGAAGAGAACTGCTATGATGCAAATTCATGAGGTTACTGTACTTCAAATAAAGTAACTGTGAATCACAGAACCACAGTATCATTTATGTTGGAAAACACCTTTAAGATCAGTGAGTCCAACCATTAAAGTAATGAAGAAGCAGCTGAGGAAGTCTGCTCTCTCTTTTATTCCAAGCGGTATAATATGAAGCCCAGGGAACAGAATTTCAACAAAGCTTTTCTAATTCATCCCTGCAATTGTAATTTTGAAAATTAAAAAAAAAAAAAATCCCAACCAATGGGCAAAATTAATCCTTCTCACAATTCCCAGGCTGAACAGAGATCATTATTCCCCACCTGATGCTCAGATCCTGAAGGATCGGGAACAGCATTGCCATGCAAGGGAGGGGATTGTCCCACTCTGCTCTGAGCTGGGGTGGCCTCTCCTCAAGTGCTGGGGGCAGTTTTGGGCACCACAATATAAGAAAGAGATGCAGCCATTAGAGAGTGTCCAAAGGAGGCCATGAGGAAGGTGAAGGGCCTTGAGGGGGAGCCGTGTGAGGAGTGGCTGAGGGCACTTGGTTTGTTCAGCCTGGAGAACACTGCGGGGAAACCTCACTGCAGTTACAAATCCCTCATGAGGGGAAAGACGAGGGGCAGGCACTGATTTCTGCTCTGTGGTGACAGTGACAGGACCCAAGGGAAAGGCCTGAAACTGAGTCAGGGGAGGTTTAAGTTGGGTATCAGGAAAAGGCTCTTCACCCAGAGGGTGGCTGGGCACTGGAACAGGCTCCTCAGGGCAGTGGTCACAGCAGCAAGCCTGACAGAGCTCAAGAAATGTTTGGACCATGCTCTCAGGCACATGGTGTGATTCTTGGGCTGTCCTGTGCACAGCCATCAGTGATCCTCCTAAGTCCCTTCCAACTCAGCATATTCTATGACTGTGATTCTATGAGGTCTGAAATCTGGTTATCTCAAAAAATAAAAATTTTCTATTAGTACTTCTGACTTCACACATAATCCAGAAACAGCTCTTGTCAGGCAGTTTTGTACACTGCATTTATTTGCCTGTCTGGTTCAAGCAGAGGAGGAACATTTTCCAGAGATGAACAAAGCTTTTTTATTTTCTAGGTCTTCTACTAAATACCTTACCCAGCCTAATACACCTTGAGACAGCAGAAACAGAGGTAGTCACTAACTTAAAAAAAGAGGCACAGCCTAGTCTGAGTTGCAGGCAAAACATGCAACCTAATGGCTCTCACAGTGATTCCTATTTCTTGTGCCCTTTCTTATTTCATTTGCAACATTATTACAACCATGGCTCCTTGTTGGTGCTTGTTTGAAGTAAACTGGTGTCCCATTTTCACTCCCTGGCCAAAGGAGGGTGGGCATTTACCAGTGCTGAGTTAGGTGGTGGCCTTGCACGTGATGTCTGCTCAGGCTGCAAAACTCTGTGTACAGAGCTGTCATTTCTGAAACACACCCTGAACATACAGGAGGAAATGTAAGGACCTGACTGTCCACCAAAATTCATGAAACAAATTTTAATTCCCCAGCAGCACAGCCTGCCTGGCTTTGCCATCTATTGGATTTGTCTGACAACAAGAGGTGAAAGGATTCTGCAACTCCATTGTCTCAAATGCAGGATCTAAGAAAACACTGGCAGGCTCATCAGAGAGGTTTATGAGCCTGCAATTCAAAGAGATTAAAAGGAAAAATCTACTGAGATTCTTTCAGGCTACAGAAGAACATTAAATAACTATTAGCAGCTTGGTTCAGTAAAGCTTTACTAGAGCCCTTGCTGGGTCATTCAGAAATTGTAAAAGAGGAAAGGTATTTAAGTTTCACTTGGAGATACAATAAATATTTCTTGGGCTATTTAAGGCTGAGTTTTAGGGAAAGGGTTGCAAGCAGTAAATGGAAATTCAGCCCTTTTAACAGTTTATGGTTATTGTAAAAATAGTCATAATACTTGAAAGATTTTTCTAGCTCTTTATCAGGGATACATACTTAGGACTGATTTTTTTTTCAAACCAAACACAATTAAACATTAAGATATGTACTGTCAGTCAAATACTGTTCACAGTATCTACTCTGCATAAAAATCACCACCATATTCACTGGATGTTTTCACAAATTAATTTTTTCTTTTAGGCTTTTCAGTTTTAAAACAATTACTTAAATTAGAATCTTTTCAGTTAATTTAAAACAATCCCACTTACTTTAATTTGAAATTTTAACAAAGTCATGTGTTAAGAATTTTCATAACAAAGAGATATGTTTGTTATAAAAATACCAAAACAATCCCGCTCCACTTGTTGCAGATGAGATTTAACTCCAGAGAGTTCAAAGGCTTGTGTTCCAGCTGAGGGGCTCCAGCCACAAATCCGTGGCTGGAGAAGGAATGTCCACTTCTGTCATGTACAGAGCACAACCTGGCACACTGCAAAGCCACAGCTTTCGTCAGCAAAGCCTGCCTTAGTGACCAGATATTACAAAATGAGCTGGTTTAGGCTAAGCACAATTTTTTGCCTCACTGCCTGTTGGAGAGGAACAAAGAGTATGGAACCAGAGCCATTCTCAGAGGCACAAGCTGGAACACTGGCAATTCCAGTTAGAGCCTGGAATTCCTCATGCCTAAGAACTGACACAAGAACAAAACCGAAATTACGCTGGAACATTACTCCTGTATGAAAATTGCATCTACAATATTTTTCTAAAAGTGTAATTTAAAAATTGAAAATCCAAAGGAGCTATGTGCCAAGATGTGAAAACTCCTCCCGCCACCCCATAAACCCTTGGAGGCTACAAGAAAGATGAAGAGGGAGTTTTTACCATGGCACGCAGTGACAGGACAAGAAAGAATGGATTCAAACTGAAAGACAGCAGGTTTTCATTAGATAGTGGGAAAAATATCTGGCTGTGAGGGTGGGGAGGCCCTGGCACAGGCTGCCCAGAGAAGATGTGGCTGCCCCATCCCTGAAGTGCCCAAGGCTAAGTCAGATGGGGCTCTGAGGAACCTGGTCCTGTAGAAGGTGTCCCTGCCCATGGTGGAGGGGCTGGAACAGGATGGTTTTTAACTTATTGTCCAACCCAAGCCATTCAGTGATTCTGTGAGTTACGGACATCTGTGTCCATCTCCATGTGGAAACAGACCATCCTTGACTGAACCTCACTAGAGCCATACATGGAAAAGAACCCCTAGATTCTTAAATCTGCCACCCAAAATCATATACAAAGCAACTGGTTTTCATGTTGAATCCATTACTAGCTTTGAATTATCTGCTACATTTATGACCAGAAATTATTCTAAGGCATCAATTTATTGATTTAATTTTGTGACCTTTCTGCTAATCAACCATTAATAATTAAACATAAAACCAATCAATAATTAAGACATAAAATGAATTAGTATTATTACCTTGGTAAAGTGATGGTTTAGATACAGTTCCCTTGCATATATCAACAAAAATGCAGAAATGTTGCAGGGCTGCTATTCGAAGGGACCTGAATAGGATACAGAGATGGGCTGGCAGGGACATCAGAGTTCAGCCAAGAAGTGCTTTTGGGAGGGAATAACCCAATGGACCAGCACAAGCTGGGAGCCGTCTGGCTGGAAAGCAGCTCCCACACAAGGACCAGAGGGACCTGATGGACAAAGGGCTCCACACCAGTCAGCACAGGGCACTCCTGTGGCCAAGGCCAGCCCCACACTGGCTGTGGCAGCAACAGCATGGCCAGCAGGTCAACAGGGACTGTTTCTCCTCTACTCAGCACTAAGGAAACTGCACCCCAAATCCTGTGTCCAGTTTTGGTGTCCCCAGCACAAAGCCCTGACTTATGGGAGCCAGTCCACTGGATTGCCAACATGGTCAGGGGCAAGGAGGGTGCAGAGAGACTTCTCAGAGGTGCACACAAGGAGGAAGAGAAGTAAAAGGTACAAGTTGTGACGCCCTTATATATGATTCAAGAGAAGCAAAACATGTTTTGGTTGATTTGGGGTTTGGTTTTCATTCATTTGGTTGGTTTTTCTACTTGTGAGGGTGCTCAAACACTGGAACTACTGCCCAGAGCAGCTCAAGAATCTCCATCCTTGGAGACACTAAAGGTAGGCTGGAGAAGGGCTGAGCAACTATGAGGACTGGCTTTAGGTAGGAGATTGATCTGGCTGGCCTGTGAAGGTCACTTCCAGCCTGTGTGATTCTCTGATTCTCTGAAAAGTTTTTCTTCTTTCCAGCTGTGTCACAAAAGTGTGAACTTTCAGGGTTCAGATGATTTCTAATGTGGAAAATGTGAAACAGGTTTTACCCACGCTAAATACTTTTGGTAATAATTAGAGTCAAGCTTGATTTTAACTGCATATTCATATTTTTTAAATGGGATATCAAACAAAGAATGGAAAACCAAAAAATCTAAGAAGAAAATCTATTGACAAAAACCCCCCACATCCATTCTTCACAGGTAAATTGTTATGCATATTTTTTTTTTCCATCCCCCAAATTTTTCACACGGCCTGTAAGCAAAAGATTCACCATCATAAAAAGGTATTCTTATATGACAAAAGAATGAATTGGAAAAAATTTCAGAAAACATACAAAAAGGCAGTTCGTATAAGATTTCCATATCAGAAGTTGGGTAAGTATTAGAGCCTCTTAACAGTTTGTGGTTTGTCCCTTCCCCTTGAATGCTATGACCTGAAGGCACAAAAAAATTAGGAGATTAATGGGAAACCTTCAGAGAAAAGCAGTATTAAGATAAAAAAACCACATTCACTTGTTATTCTCAACAATTCAAACAAAAAGAAAATTAAAACCATAGAGCCCCACAACATTTCATCTGCTTGGAACTTCTCTGGCTACTGAATTTGTGAGCCAAGCAATTAAGGTTTAGTTAGTGTAACACAAGAAGGTACATACAAATAAACAATCTGTGAAATGGGGAAAAGACTGCAGTGCAAAGGGCTTCCTGCTGATGGGCAGCCACACACACACACAGAGGCATCCTTCAGATCCTGCTTCCTGGCTTTCCTTTGCATCTTACTAACTTGCTGTATTATCTCTCTCATCACTATTCCTCTTAGCTGCTGTCTCAATTCCTTTGTTTCTGTGAGCTTTTATGGCACTGTCTACGAATTTGTCTAGAATCATGACTTCAGAAGCAGCTTGACAGGCATTCAAAGAACTAGAATTTATTTCCCCATCATTTTGCTGCCAGGGAACATGCTGGAAAGAATGCAGCAGCACTGCACATGTGTGTTAGGTGTGGCTCAGTCTGAAACTCAGGGGCCCTGGGAATGGCACCCTCTGTGCCAAAACAGAATGTCCCATCACCATCCCATTACCAAACACCTGCCTAAATAAAGGTACAATCAGGTTTTTTATTTACCAAGTCTTTTATACAGAATCTTGAGATGGCTTTTCGAAGAACTCATCCGGATGCAAAAGAATCTCAGAAAATACAGATAACCTTCAAATTATGGCAAAAACTAATTTATAGCAATGTTCTTAAATCCCAGAGGAAAATTAAATCTTGATGTAGCTCTCTACTCCGGTGGATTAACCTGACCCAGGCAAAATGGAACTTCATAGTCTGAATTTAAGCTTTAGGTAAAACTCATTAAATACTGAGAAGATTCCCAACTTACTCTCTAGTATTTCCTTTTTTCCTCTGCACATGCAATTTGTGAAAAGGGAAGGCATAACCAATATTGCAATATTAAGAGTACAACAGCGTGAGAGTGGTGGGCAGCAGAAACTCCTGTTCTGACATCACCTTCAGGCATTCAAAAAAGAATTTTGAGGTGAAAAATTTATTTAAGTCTGATCTTAATACCGTTTACATTACAAATAGAACAAGATCCAATTTTTTCCATTCTTCTGAAATATTTATTCCGTAACTCTGTTTTCACCCCTCCCCCTTTCTTCCCAAAGCCATACAAAGTCTGAAATACACTGGTTATTTAACTGGAGGATTCACCCTGTGTATCTCATCACCCTCTTTATCCTGCCGTGGTGCCTGTGTGCCACAGTGACTACGCCTTTGTCTCTCCAAGATGTGGCAGCGGCGGTGGCAGGGGAGTTAAAAATCAGCACAAGGGAGCAAGGTCTGATGGTGTGCCAGTGCACAATGGCAGGGAATTCAATAACAAGCTGCACAGACAGCGGGCTTTTATCAGCACATTCCGCAGTGGTGGTGGCTCCACGTCAATGCCGGCCCGAGTGTGTGACTGCGGAGTGCGACCGAGTGTTCTCCCCACGGGCAAGCCACTATTATTGACTCCCCCCATTAACATGTAGGGTGGATATACATTTATTGAAGGTTCTAATGGAAGGCTGAGGGACTCCTATCCCGAGGCCAGAGCAGAAAGACAGCCTATCACTTCATGTAATGGTAGCCCATGTGTGACAGACCTGACCTACATTTCCCCCCTTTCTTTCTCACAACAGCCTGTCACTGTTTTAAGAAGCTATTTTCTGAGAACTATAAAAAGGAATGCGTGCTAGAGCTGCCTAGTTAATATGTTACATTGAAATATTATTTACAAACCTTTAGAAAGGCTAGTTTAGACTAAGGATGAATTACGAACACTACCTAACATCCACAACGGAAAAGAATGTATCCTAACGATTCTGGTTATAAATCCATACACAAAGAGCACTAGGTGTAGATGGATTAATACTTACATCTAAAATGCTGCAACAAAATGGAGCATAAAACTTAAAATTAAGAACAATTAATGAAGCTACCTTCATAAAGTAAAAAGGGCTGAGGTCTGCAATTAGTATAAATTTCATAATAATTCAAACTATCAGGAATAATGCCCCCTAACGTTTTGTTGGAAGTAATTCTGTGTTTTCAGCAGCTAATGTATGTGTAGCACAAGCTATAAATAATGGATCCACGTTTGAAAGTAGGACAAGAGCAAAAGAAACATTCGGTTCAGCACTAAACAGCATTTTAAAATACCATCTAACTACCACTCCCAGCCCCTGCTTATTTAAAGAGCTGCTGCCACTCCAGCACTCCTTGGCAGGAACCTACCACGCTGCTGCAGGTCATACTCTTTTTTTGTCTCCTCGTTCCCTAGAATTTTCCACGCTTGATCAATTTCGATGAACCGCTGCACGCGCTCCTCCACTTCTCCTGCTGGCACATCTGCCTCCTGTTTGTCGGGATGATACTGCCAATCAAAAAAAACATAAAAAAAGGGCTGGGGCAGTGCAAGTGAGGAGGGTGGTAGAGGAACAATCAATAATGCATTTGATACTCAGTCAGAAGGACAGAGAAAAGGAGAAGGTCTAAGCTGAGGAGCCAAAGGAAGGGAGATGATGATGCTGGGCACAAGAGGAACCTGCCAATTTAATTATCCCACTGGAATGGCGACTGAACCACCAGTGGCACAAGTGTCACCATGCGCACTGACGGCATTTTCTGGATAATTTGCTGATGGAATCACTGGCCTTATGGACAATTTACCTAGAGAGTGACTACCACAAACAGAAATAGGTACATGCAGGGGACCACGCCACAGGAACAAGAGGAGGTGCTGGAGGTGCTGGCAGCTCCCGTGGTACTACACAGAGCTGATTTAAACATAACCACCAATGTTTAGTTAAAGCTATTACAGATAAATTGAATGCTGTATTACATGTGCCTAGCTTTTTTATGATTTAAATGGTAAATAAAATATACATGATCAAATATAATTTATACTACATGTAATTCTACTTTTGAAAATATGCCTCAACATCTTTAATTTCTTCCAGTTCAGTGAATCAATAGCCCTTCCAAATACTTAAAGTCATGGATCACTGGCTACAAAATTGTGTCATTTTAGTTAAGAAATGTTTATTCAAGGACATGGTTATTCAAGAAAACCCACGTTAAACAGGCAATAATGATTAAAATGGTAACACGTTTTTCTCAGTTGTTCTGAGCAGAGCATTCTGACTTTAGTGGTTCCAATGTCTACTGAAAAGGAACCCTCAAAGCTCCATCTTCCTGTAGCTTTAATTGATCTCCAGTAATCTCTTCTTTCTGATATTTTAAATTGCTCAATAGATGTGATGGAGCAACAGGAAACAGCATTTAAGTTGAGAAATTTGCAATATAATCAGGCCTACCAGCTGATATCTGTGTCATAGACCAAGTTTTCCCTTATTCTGGAGCTTTAACTGCCCTTTATACTGACATCAGCTGGGGCACTGAAGCACCGAAGCAAATTTTAGGATGTAGAACACCTGTTTTATAAGTCTTTAAGCAGATTTCTGATTAAATGAATCTGTTTTAGTTTATAATCCATTTTGGAAAGAAAAGAATGCTAGTAACACGTGTAGTTGATAAAATCCCAAATGTAAAGGAGCACTTCTCCTGGAGCCTATTTGCTCACTGATCTGTCATTGGCACTGATGGGTGCCACCCAGACAAGTCCCCTGCACAACAGCAGGGATGGGTGAGCAAAATGCTTTGATCTCAGGTTTTTTCACAGGTGTTTCACCATAAACAGGTGGGTGTACCTCCAACCTCACATACAAGGTCTGTACACAAAATCCTGGTTTTGTTCCACTTGAAGTCCCCTATGCATTCAAGATGGAGGACTGTCTCACAACTTGCTGAAAACTGGTTATGATCCATAAAGATTCATCTCTTTTCTATCTCCTCAACGGAAGATGACAAAATTCTAAGGTGCAAACAAAACCAAAAAATTTTGGTCATTACATTAGGTCATTGTATTCTGTATAGATAACTGCCAGATATTTGGATTGGCCACAAAGACCACACCTTCTCAGATCAGTTTCTTAGAAATACACAGAAATATTACTGACCAACTGCCCAATACCGGCTTCTCTCCTGCCAAGAATGTTGAGAGAACACTCCCACAAAACTGGTCACACTTTGCCTTAGCTGCATCAAAACCTTCTCTGACTGAAAAATTATTCTGAACTATACTGGAAGGAGACAGCAAAATACAGGAAGCCACACATCACAAAAGTACTGTGAAAAAATAATAATCAATGCAGAAAACACTATCTGTTCATTTCTTGAATAACACAGAAAATTAGTTATTATTCAGGTTTATCACATAGCCCTTGACTCCTTTCCTATAGATTTGGAAAATTTAGTATCTGCAGCAAATGCAAGTTTTATGTTAGAAAGACAACGATTTCATCTAACTTGGATCAACACCATTGTAGGGGACCTACTCATTGAAATTCGAATCTATATCTATATATTTCTTCCCATTTTGGTCTCCATGCCTTCTGAACCTATTTGCTCCTTCCTCTCTTGGTCTTTCTCCTCCACTATCACCTAATAGATGCCTTTAGCAAACTACATCTACACTAAGAAAAATACTCAAACATCAGCTCTTCTACTCTAACACTCCTCTTTTTCTTTTTTTATTCCAGTGACCCTGTTTCATCTGGATTTATGTATTTATTTTTATGCTCTTACTGACTTATTTTCCTACTCTCTAGCTTGCTAATCAAAATCCAGGAATTTATCTGCAGCAAAAATCCACTCTTGATTCAACTGCCCTTCTTATCCCTTCTTATTCTCCAAGACAGCAAACGAGGTGTCCTCTCTCCGGTTGTTTTAGACGCTGTTCAGCCACTCAGACACAGAGGACACTTTGCAAAAGTACTGAAGTTTGGCAGCACTCTAATGTCCTCTGTCAATCCCAGACAGAAATTACCCATACTCTCTTTTGGGACCTTCCCTCACTCCTAGTTACCAGATCCTTGTGTCTGACCCTGCTCCCTCTCCAGTGTAACCTTCAGAGGAGATGCCAGAACAAACAGATCCAGGGATTTGGTTTGGTTTTGTTTTGCAGGAGGTGAAATATGATGGACATTTGTGATCTCCTCCTCTTTCCCATTCAGCCTTATTTCTGGGTTAATCTCAGCTGCAGCCTGTCCAGGCCCCGTAATGCAAACAGACAGGCCCTGTTTTCTACTCGACCTCCCTCCTTCGGCTCCAGCTGAACTGCTGCTCATCTCTCCCTCATGCACCCTCTTGTAAGGTTTGACTCAGAATGCTGCAGCCCCCCTGTCTCCTGCAATATCACTCCCCAGGATCTGTGCAGATGATGTTCATGTCATTCCTACCCTACCTGAGCACTCTTCTCAGCCCTGTTACTGGATGCATTTAAACCTTTCAGCTGGAGATGTGCAACAGTTTGAGGCAGCAATACATTATAAAAATAACTTTTTGCTGAGCACTCATCCTGGTAACTGTGTTCAAAACCAAGTTTTACTAACGTGTTACTATTTTATAGGATTTTATAAAAACAGGAAATGATCCTTTCCCAATTCCAGCTGAGGGAAGGGAAAATTAAGAAGGTTGGCAATAGATGCCCAAACTAATTTGCCTTTTTTATAGCTGTACTACACTTAACTTGCTGACTCCCTGTCTGGGATTTGTATCACTTTACAGCATATGATGCTTTTCAGTTAGTCTAAATGGTAAAAAATAAACCAATTGATTTTGGAAATACATTAGTTCATCTGATAAGATACATGTGATACTACTGCTCTCTCTCCTGATGTTTATCTTAAATGTCACATTGTCCTAGTATTTCTTGAGGACGCTGGTTCTTGGTGTAAGATTTAATTCAAAAACAATTTCTTAAAGGTTTCATTTCCTTTAGCTTTTGAAATAGTTAAAAAATAAAATTGGAAAAGCACGAACCTTGAAATCCAAAGCTCGTACGAAAAACAAACTTTAAGCAGTATCTGTTGGAGACTTGGTGAAATGTTTGGCACTGCAGGGCAACAGGAAGAGCTGGCTAACACAAACTTAACCTTGTGCCATTTTCAATTACAGTATCATTATTATACCTTGAAAAAATAACTGCATTCTACTGTGTTACTCTTAATATACATCAAACTATACTTTTTAGCAGGTTGAGTACTGGGAGAAACAATGTATCACCTGGCAAACATACTCTGAAACACAGCTATAGGTTCAGTTCACAGATCTCAGCCTTTTTTCAAGTAATTAAAAAGCTAGAAATTTTCCACAGAATTGCTTTAGGTAGATTACTTGTATTTCATTATGCTGATCTATTGCCTTTGATATCTGCTACAAAATAAATAACAAGCAAGTAAACAAACATTTTCTGTCTCAAAAAAAAGGTGTTAATGTTGCTGCAAGTGTAGACTATGAAAATGCCTTGAGTTCCAACATCTATTTTATTTATGATGTTTTTATTTGTACAGCATAGCACACAATTAGGTTTGCATAAGAATTTGGAACATGCTGCAGCACACTCAACTGCCAGTCTCTGAATTTCTGCCTACTTTACACTCCGTGTTTGGACCCCTCTGCACTTCGAAGAACTGCAAAATCAATCCCTGGTAGTTAATGTGACCATTTACTTAGCAACTGGTATTACATCTCAGTCACATACCAGCAGACCTCAAGAAATCTCACAGCACAGGATGAGAGCGGGCTGAGCTTTGGCTGAGCAGCTCCAGCACTGCAGACCCCGAGATCCCCATCCTCCCGACCCTGCTACCAGCCTCTTAACTTTGGGCAAAAATGTAACAGGGTGACTGATTTTAATCACATTCAAATTAGCAAGCAGACATCCTCTAGTTAAATCAATGTAATGTACATTTCTTACTGGGGTTCATGAATTAATTTTTCAAAAGATATTTACAGCACCCAGTGAGAGGGGAGGGGAGGGGTGAAGCATTACAGGCCTGAGTTTTGCACTGGATTTGTAATCTCCTCCTAAACTGTGGAATACACAACAACTAAACCACTTACTATGGTCAAACTTTTACTCACAGCTGCTTTTCCACATGCCATCTTGAAAAGGATGGTTATTTAGAAAAGGTTTAAAAAGTACTACCCCTTCTCATTTAGTAATTAATACATTACTGTGGCTTTTTTGCCATGTGTATAAAGAGTATTCACTCCAAAAACAAAAGATGCATCACATCCCTAATTCTGTACATCAAACCAAGAGGCCTCATTTTCTAGGAGAACTACTACTGCTTCCAAATTTTTATCTCATTTACAAAAAAGTGATTTAGTCTACCACTGTGTATCTTCACAGATAACTGTAAAAAACTCCCTGCTGAAATTACATAGTGTTTAAGTAAGCCACTTAAAATGTAAACTTGCCTTTTTCTGACCGAGGAAACTGAAGAGGAATCAGTTCTAATTTTTTTCCATGAGAAAACTAAGGAGTACTCTTTACCTTCTACAGCTTTGTCTTTTTTACTTCCCAATATCATCTGAGACAATATCCAATATCTACTATCCAATACTGTCCAACCATCTGAGACGATTATTTTGGAGAAATATTTTCAGATTTTTAGATTTTTATTATGCTCCATTTAGATATTTTTTCCCCATAAGGGAAACCATCATTAAGGTTCTAAAATTCAAAAGTAACAACAGGCATAGAACAATGATGAAACCATCAGAGCTCAAAAATTCGAGTTTGATTATTCTGGACTTACTATCATGAGGCATAAAGTAACCACTAAGCAGTGAGTAAAACCAACACTTATAGCACAGTAGATTTCTAAACTACTTGATTTATTAAAGATTTTTAATTCTGAAATCATCTACAGTCTCATGGAATCACCTTGCTAAATTGAACTGACAAGTTTAGACAAGTCTTGAATTCCTGCTTTATTTTCATAGGGGATGTGTGCCTATATTTGAATAAGGGATATATGTAAAGCTGGAGATGTGCCCTCAGTAAATGAAGTAGTAGAATTTTACCAGAGGATTACTTAGATGCAGCAAGTATTTCTACCTTTGAAAGAACTACATCTAATGACCAAACCTGATCTTTACATAAGAGCAAATGATAGAATATTAACATCTCAAATTAACTCAGTATCTCAGCATCCTTATCCCTTTCTCTGTGTTAGGCATATAGTAGTAGCTACAGTATTTTTATAGCTAGACACAATTTTATCCATGGAATGCAATGAGAAGTATGATTTCCACCCAACTATAAATTACCTTTTTTAAAAAAACAATTTTCACAACCTATACTACAACACCTTCTAGAATGTGTAAAAACATGCATATTTATATTAAAAAATAAGCAGTGATGAAAGACACTCAGCAATGGTCAGGGAAGAGAAATTCAATCCAAACTTGACAAAGAGAACACTCTTCATATCTAGTGCAGATACATTTTTGATGAATGAAAGAACTGAATTAAAATTGCAAACAGAAGAGATCCAAGCCACAGAACTGGTATGCAAAGGGTTGGATGGACTAACATGGCAGAAGTGGAAGTGGCCCTGGGCAAGCAGGGAATAGTGGGAGATGAGAGCAGGACACAGCCCTGACAGCCCGTGCTGGCAGGAGAGAGCTGGACACTGCTGCTCGGAACAGAGAATGAGGACAGGGGAAACATTGGAAGCAGCTGGATGAAGAGAGAAACCCAAGCCATTATTTTCCAACCACATGGCCAGACTCATGGCTGGGAACCCAAGAGGATGAAACTTTGACTCCGTATGGGAACAGCACAGATTAATACTAAGCAATTTTATGGATCACATTATCAATATTAGGGGATCCAATCTAATCATTCTTTTAGCAAAGCCCAATATCAAATAGGCAATATATTCAAATTTCAGAATCAGGACTCTCCCTCAGAGTAACAAGTCCAAACTGTTATTTTATTTATAGCACACTATGGCATAAAAAAAAAGTTTAAATGGGCATAAGCAGGCAGAACAGAAAGCCTCATGCAAACAGCCTTGCTCTGTAAAAATTAAACAATCATGCTGCACTTGGACAAAATGCACATATCATTACCAGTATGTCCCTTGTAATACAAAGAAGTGCATCCTTTTAACAAAGCAGCAAGATCAAAATGCAGAAATTAATGTGAACATAAAAATAAAAATTGGGAGCTATGTTTAAAAACACTTGTCATGCTTTATTCTACATGTATACATTATCAAGTGTAATTGTCATTATCTACAGGTTAAGCAAATGAAGTCAGGACAAAAACTGTCAAGTGTTCTCATCTGACACATTTACAGGTCCATGCAAATCTGTCTGTACGTTACAGAGCCCATCATAACACTTCACATCACATTAAAATGAAGCTGCAAGACAGTCAACATTAAGAGGAAAAATATTAACAGGCTATTTCCTATTTAACTTCTGATTGAGTGTGAATTCCTGTTACATTTCCCTGCCTTAAAAAAAAATCTCAGTGAATTTAACGCCAGGCTGTTCTTAGAGGAAACTCCTTTGCCCCTGCTTACAATATATGTAGTAAATACCAGTTTTTACTGAGACTTGCCAATAAATCTCACCCCCTGACATAGTGTCTGTTCATACTCAGTTTTTGGCTGCTCTGCCACAAATGCCAACAAAGGGACCAATTAATGAAAACTTTCTTGATACATTCCCAGTGGATGAATGTCCGCCTTGCAGAAGGTACCTTGACAACATTCATCTCACACAGGCCAAATGGTTGCTCTGTGGTAGCAATTAAGACACCACCAGCCTTGGCTAGGTTTAAACCAACAACCAAATC
Organism: Prinia subflava; assembly: GCF_021018805.1. Lineage (NCBI taxonomy): Eukaryota > Metazoa > Chordata > Aves > Passeriformes > Cisticolidae > Prinia > Prinia subflava. The sequence continues at coordinate 9,455,918 of NC_086251.1, forward strand.
TGTATAGGTCAGAACAAATGCTCATAGAAATCTGGAGAAATTAACTGCTAAACAAGGGCTGGATTGGGTCATATAATTGCATCCATTTCTCTAGTTATTTACAGACCATGAGGACACATTTTTGCAAGAAAGCAATTATAATTCCTAAAACAAAATCTCCAATCTGGCCATATGACCACAGTATTTAAGTCACATTTATAAACATCTAAGAAATCAACAACTATTTAAAATAATCTCAAAAATCAAAATATTATGGTAGGCTGACATTCCCTTTGTACTATTTTTCTCTCTCTCTCCACAAAAAGACTGTGTTTAGTCTTCATCTTCCCATGGCTTTGGCACCAAGTTTGGACAATTAAGCTTAGTGCAGCATTCCTCTTCTTTCTAAAATTACGTTTGGAACTAGAGTTTTGTTGCTTTGATCCAGAAATGCTTATCAGAGGGTCTCTTGCTGCAGACTGTGAACAGGAGAGATCAGTGTGAGAGCTGGTGGGAAAACCCTGCTTCCACTGTGAAGTTCAGACTGACTTAATGTTTTCATGCAGGGTACCCACCCTGAAATCTCTGTCTTCAGAGAGTCTAAAGTGTGTCTGATCCAGGCTCCAGCCCTCATGAACAAGTAATTCTGCTTCTATTGGTCTCAGGGCTCAATAGATTTACGTTTTAAAGCTATCCAAGATACTAAACTTCTGCATCTGAAGCACTACCAGCTGAGCTTAACACAGTGGAGGAGAGTGGGTTCCCCTCATCACCCCACACCCGGGCTTTTAAAACTGCACATTCCTGGTTCTGAACTGTCATCATAGGGCTTGTAGCAATACTTTCAATGAAATCATGCAACTTGTCTTGCAAGTTCCATATCACTGATAAAGCACCAAAGTGTAAAGCTGAGCAGTCTCCCTGCTGGACACAGCACAGGAAAGGAACCATATAATGCAATTACAACACTCCGAGAGCTCTATAATTACATCTAAAGTTAACACTTTGGCTAATTTTACCTCCATCATCACCCTGAACACTTTCAGCCACAAATCCCCTTCAGCCTGTAACAGAACTAACACCCAGATCTGGTATTACCTTTGCCATGCACGTGTCAGCCATGGCTGAGCACCCAAGCACAACGCCTCCAAATGAGCATTTGCTCTGGTTGTGGGCAGGACTCGCAGGGCACAGACTGGCTGCTGTGCTCTACGGCCCAACTGGTTTTCTTGCACAATCCATTCTGCAATGGGTTTAAAGTCAGAACACACGCCAAATTATTAAACTGGAATTTGAACTTCTGGCTAACAAAATTTAAAACCGCACATTTTAGCCACCTGTGAAAATCAAGGGAAAAAGTGACAAAAATGCACTTGGTCCCCACCCTAAGGCACTCACTGAAAGGTCACAGAAAGAAGCCATTTTCCAACTTCACCAGCTGAACTTATAAAATCAGGGCAGAGAAAAAAAATACACTATTTTACATACACAATAAAAGTATTCTGAAACAAGATTATGTTTATCTCAGTAAAACAAAGAAGTTTAAAGTGCAGGAGAAAATGAGTTAGTTTTGAAAAAATCTTGAATTTAATCACGTAAACTTCTGTCACTGCAGGAGGAGTTTCTGAATGAATAATGTGAATTAATTACCAATGTATTTATACAAATGAATACAATAAAAACACTAATTACCAGTAACTAAATAATTCTGACATCCTACCTTCCTAGACTCAAAGTGTTTCTCAATTCAGAATGCCTTAAGTTTCACCTGAAAAACTCTCGAGCACTGCTGTGTAATGGAAAACCAGCTGAGGTGGAACCCTCAAACCCTGTGGTGCTGGCTGCTCCTCACTTAGAATCCTTTTGCTTGCCATTTTATCACAGTAGCCATTAGGAAAACTTACTGCCCTAGTATTTCCCTCTTACTATACAATTTTATTTTTAAAAACCCCACGTATTTGTAGATCAGCTCTTCCACTAAAAAATACCTAAGCAAACAAAAGGTTACATTACATCAGAGCAAGACGTGTACAAAACACAGGGTTGATAACTTGATATGTGCTCCTTCTGTGAAGTATGAAGCTTCCCCCAAGGTTGCAGTGGAAAGAGAAAAATTTCAGCAATGAAAACTTCCTTCCCTGGCTTTTCCACAGGCCTGTTTTGCATATAAAAGTCTTGTGTCGTTGCCACCCTGAGGCAACATCACAGTCTGGGCTCTGTGGCCTACATGGTCCATCAGGTACTAATTAGGTAGCATGTTCTGTCAACACTTTCTTGCTCTTCTTCCATTAATTGATCATCCTGCCCAATTAATACAATGCAACACAGTTCTGAAATCCTTGAGATCCTTTACCTGCGAGAAACAAGGATGAAGGGAGAAAAACACCCTCCCAAAAGGGTCACAAGGTAACTGTCCAAGACCTGGAGTGACAATAACACCACTGTGCTGGAAGGTTAATTATGTTCCTACCAACTTGCTCTTGAGCCTTAGGTTGTTTTTTATCTAAGAATAAAGACTAAAAGAGAAAAAAAAAAAAAGGCGCCCCAAACCTACTTCATCTAACAGGTTATATTATGTTCAGATATGGTAACAGCTTAAGAAAAAGTAAGAGCTGCAGAACTAAACTCACTTGGCCATTAACAGCGTATTTATCATCAGAACATGTGTGGTTAATGTTATCACTATTAGGTACTACAGACCAGAAAATAACTCATGGCCACTGTGCACACACTACAGCACACTAACCCCACCACTGCACACAGGCCTCCAAACAGCTGCCCTTACAGTCCCACCGCCAAAGCAACCATAAATCAACATTTTATAACAACTGCGAGAAATAAAATACATGTTTTCTCCATTTATGAAACTGCAGTGAAGATACCAAAGATAAAAACCCAACGACAAAGCAGCTGCCAAATACAACACGCTACTGCCACCTAATGCTTACCGGGATACAGCGAAGCAGGCATTGTGCCTCTGCACTGCCCCAGCAACGCGGCCACAGCGAGCCACTAAGTTTAGTGCTGCTCTTAAATATTAGCTTCACTTTTTTCAATATTTCCTGCCCTAAGTGCTCCTAATCTGAGCTGCTGGGATGGCATCCTTTCCTGTACACAAAGCCTGGGACGGGCAAGGTGAATGTCCGCCTGCAGAACAGCGGGGATGTAACGCGTGCATTTCAGGAGACTCACAGCGAGAAGTGAGGGCCCTCCCCAGCTCAGGCTCCACACTCGTTTGGTTTCACAAGCTGTCCCCTCTGAAGTCACGGGCACAATTCAGTGCTGAAAAGTTTCATGTGACAAGTGTTTGGGGAAAAAAAAAAAAAAAGACGAGTGCTCTTATCTTAAACCAGCACAAAACAAGATTACTTCAAAGGTGCTTTTCTTATTTCACTGATGTTACAAAAGCACTGTCTCCAAAATGTGAAACTTGTTCACTTCCATGAAAACGATGATGCCAGGTCTTAAACTTGCCTTCCTAGTCCACGATCAATCTTTTCAACATGCTCACTCAATTGGCAGAAGTTAGCAGAGAACATGCAAGGAGCCTGCTTCTTCCACTTGCAAAGAGGAGAAACAGTGAGGAGCTCCTTGTGACATCGAATCTTTTCATACAGAGATTTAAACTTGCCCAAAGGATGTCTGTCCAAAGGCAGCTGGATAAAAGAGCAAGGAATTTATCTACTTGATTCATTACTTCAATCCATCTCTTCTTCCCCCAAACACAAACAACCTTTAAGTATTTAACAACTTTAGCCTTGCCCTACCTGATCTTGTTATCAGCCTTGACACTAATTACAGCATGCACTGCCCATCTCCAAGATGATTCTTTCTCATGAGAAATGTTCCTCATTTGTGGAAAAATAAAAGATGACCATTTTCTTTTCCTTCTCATCTCTTAGAACTTACCCATTCTATGACTTCTATTCTAACATTGCTCATTGATCAGTTGGCTGGTAAAAACTGTGTCCAGTCTTGTCCCTTTTTCCTCCGTATACTCTGTCATGATCAAAACTATGGTGCAAGTATCAATCTTCCCACACAATATTCCACTGGTCGCATGCTTTACACACATCATTAATCTTTTCCATAACCTTCTGCCCAGAAATAACCACTGTTCTACACAACATCCAGTACAACACACCTACACCTTTCCCCGAGACAAATAAAATCTGCCAGAACAGAAATATTTCAAATAACACTATTGTTGCTATAGCTGTAACTACAAGGAAGTAATTGCTGTGATCCAAATATTTGCAGCAAAACATCCTCAAGACAGCACTCTGGAGGAAAAAGGAGTTTTCCCCAAACATTTCAGGTATTTATTACCCACTGGATAATTTTGAAAGAAAACACCCACAGACAACAACCCAAACTGCCTTTTTTTTTTTTTTCAAACCAGCCAGAATTAAAAAAAAAAAAAAGAAGTTAGGATTAAAGGTAGACAGCAATGTGCAACAGGTATGCAGAACACAAAACGGGTGTTCACTGACAGCTGCACAGTAAAAACACAGGATGGGACTACCAATCCAGGGCAGCAAATTCTTGAAAATTACTGGAATCCTCAAAGTGCAATTAAAAAAACCCATAGACTAAACTACACTGCCATAAACTCATTAATTTCCATGTCTGGCTTCTTGGTTTTTTTTAAAGATATCTTGCTTAACATACTTAAAATGCAATTACTTTTATCATGGTACTGTAGCATCACCCTGCTACTTTGAGCTTCCACACTCCTTACTGGGGACAGGTGGCTCTCCTCTTTGTCCAAGGCAACACTCCATGAATCAAGGGTAAAAGTTCCAATTTCTATTGATAGAAAATAATATAAACTGTTGTTTTTAAATAGAACACAATTCTTTGGCTAATGAAGATATGAAAATGAGGAGAAAAACTAGAAGCTACAGTTACCAAAAAGTACTTTTCTAGAAACAGATTCTCTTTCATTTTCTTCCCTTTCCATGGCTCCTTATTTTCCTATGAAGAGTGACCCAAGAGCCTCAAGAGGTACTTCAAAAAGCCCTTTGAAAACTACACTATACAGCAGAAGAAAAAACAGAAAATCCATCAAAAACTAGCAAAGGAATGAAGGGGGAAAACACCACTGACATTTACAATAGCACAAAGGTAAAATTAGAAAATGAATTTTAATTTTTTCTGAATTTCTGGCTCCTATGCTCACAATTTACACAAATAATGTCACATTGAACAATGCTCTGTTGTTTAGGCATAGATTATTGTGGCCCTAGTCATATATAATAATTCCAGGCAAACAAATGCTTAGGAAAACAGTTTAGGCAAATGCTAATTTCATGTGAAAGCAAACTCCTAAATCCTCTACTATATTATCAAAAATACCACAAACAAACAAACAAAAACCACTCCAGAAAATCAAACCAAGCAGGGTTGCTTAAACTACTGAAAAACCAGGGAGGAACCTTTCCAGCTGCCATGGACAGTAGTGCTTGAAGAAAACCCACAGGATGCTATTTCCTGCCTCAGTAACATCTGGGAGAAGGGCAGGGACAGGCAGGTTGGGGCAGGAGCCTTCAGCTGGCACTGGGAAAACCTTTCTGGCAGGCAAAGTCAAGTCCTTTGATACCCACAGCTTCCTAAGAGCTGCTGAGCACAAAGTACAATTTTCTGTGTTGCACTCCTGTCACAAACACAGTATTCCAAACCAAAGTATAACATTCATTTTCCAATTCATTTGGAATACCTGAAAACAGCCCCACAGCTTTAAGAGGTCAGATTTAAGCATAATGCAAAATAATCCGAGTCCCTAAGGCACTTCAGCTGCAGATAGAAAGCAGTCCTTGAAGAATACAGGACTTCTAAAAAACTAGTTATTAGCAACCATAGCTCTAACACTTGCATTACAAGTGGTTTTAGTTTTTTGTTTTCTTGAAACTATTTCTTTCAGGTCTCCCTATCTCTGAGACCAATACAGAATCACTACAGTGTCTGAAGCCATTTGAGATCTCAAAATAATAGGTGTGGCCCTTGTTGAATTACAACTTATTTTAAAATGGACATTGAAAGTTACCTATTAACAGAATTTACTTAGTTTTGAAAACCAGTATTAAAAAACCCCCATAAAACAACCCAAAACACAACAGAAAAAAATCCCTAACAACAACAACAATAAATTAAAGTCAGCATTATTTCAGGAATTCATAGCCACAGTGACAAAACAATACCAAACAATCTATGAATCACACACTCAGAAATTAGTTTGTACTGGATTTATTTATAGGTTTGAAGGATGTGTTCATGTCTGGACTGATCACTAGTTTGGTGTTAATTTAACTTTGACATTTGATGTGGTTGGCAAAATTTTCTCCATTTGCAGCAAGGAAACAACTTTGGCAGCATATCCTCACAACGCAAGGGGACACATTTCGAGGGGGACTCTAAGAAATCACATATCCATAAAATATTCTGCTCACTTCCCCAAATTAATTGTTGACCTTCAGAACACTGATAGTTAATAACACTCTATCTAGGCAGTCTTAGCCTTTACAGAACTGCCCCGTTTTAGAAAGGAATAGACAAGAGAAGGAGATGGAAAGATCAAGTCAAAACTCAGCACAGGTCAGTAACTGTAGAGGAATAATCCAAGGTTTTCATCCCTTGAGTTTCAACAGCAACATTTCCAGGAGCCGGGGTTTCACTGGGAGAATCCTCCCAAGCCCATCGTTGGCACTCTCCTCCGCAGCAGTCAGAGACAATCCTGGATTGCTCTGACAGAAGGCAAGAACCTCTTAAAAGAGCAGCTCTTGTACAGCCTCTCCTGAAACACCTCATTAGTTACAATCTAATGTTCTGTCAAGGGAAGAAAAATGTTTAGCTAAGATGCTGCTCAGCCAACTCATTCATCTTTACCTTCTTTGACTATGGACATTCTTAGGTCATAAATCCAAGCAAAACAGACTGAATTTTTTCATTATTGATAATTCAGCAGGAATAACAATGAAGGGTCAAGTTTGACAAGTCAGTCAATAGCTGACTACTGACTTTTCAGCCTTGAAACATCACTTTTAATGAACTGAAAATTAAGTGACAAAGAGTTTATCCAAACTACCAGCAGAGGACAAAAAGTTGAACTTTTTTTCTATAGTAATAGCTATCTACAAAGTATCCTACAAGCCAAGCCTTCAGGTATATTAACTGATTTCTGCATTAAATCAGCTCAAATGAGCTCCTGTCTGCTGAGCATTTGAGCTCAATGGGAGATGAGGAAGCATTTCTGATGCAGTGAGGCGAGGAAAAGATGGAGGGTGGGACAATTACGTCATTCAGATGGGGATCTTCTGACTCTAGCCTAAAGAAGGAAGAAGAATGAAGAAGGAACACGAGAATGTGTTGCTTTAACAACTTTCTGTAATACTTATATTATGTATTTCAAGCAGAAGACAAAATAAGACAGACTTTATTTAAATAATAAAAAACCCAACAAGCCCTCAGAATACTGAATTTTAGAGGTTAGTACCTCTCATGACAATATTTGAAAAAATGTATTAACTATCTCAGCTTCAACACAAACATGGTCAATTTTATTTAACAGGGGTAAGAGATCCTTATATCAACAGAGCCAGTGCCAGATGATTGATTCTACCCCGAACTCTTCTCACCCTTCAGACCACTGTTCTGGACTCATAGTTTCTTTAAATAATTGACCTTGTGCTTAAAATTTTTGAAGTAGACACCTGAATGCATAGTCTGATTTGGATATGTGAACACCTCACAGTACTCTTGACTGTGGCTGTTCAAATATCAGAACAACCAGAACATTTATGATGTGAAAGCATTATGCTGGTCTTTGTAGCTTCCTTCTTTGTGCTTTAATTCGTATATTTTTCTATATGATTTTTATTTCAAACACCTCACGTTAGAAATGAGATAAAAGGCACACTGCACAATATAAAACTACTTAATTATGTCTTCAAAATGCTGAAAGAACAGTTGCGAATACCACAGAAATGTCTTTATGGCATTTAATAAGCTACTAAAGATTTTATTTTTAATCAGAATTTTAATTTTATACTGACTCACGACACAGTGAATATTTGTGAATATTGAACGCCTTCCACAAAAAGTCTACCAAACAACAGTATAGATCCTTTTTAAAATACATTGTTACAATGAATAACTGAGATAACCAGGGCACAAAGTATTCAAGAGACACATCAGATTCCTCTGCAGAGCACAAATGACATCAAAGGCCAAGCACAATTTGGCCAAATCTCCCATTTCAATGCCTGGTGCCCATTCTCTTACGTATGAGCCATAAATCTACAGAGGATGAGGTACCAGAAGCTGCTCATTATAACAAATGAACTGTGGACAGTAATCCTGTAAGTAAACAAATTAAATTCAGAAATTTTTGAAACTAACATTACTTTCACAACTGGCTGAACTACCTGGATAAGCAATGCACTACTTACTTGCTGGCTTATTTTGTGACACTATAGGTTCTCATATTCTGTGTAAATTAAAGTTTCTTCTGTAGGAATATTCAAACCCCATCCACTCATTAAAATTCTCCTACATCTTTAAAAAATCATTACACATTACAAAGTAAACGAAACAAAAGTCAACACCAAAGTCAGGTGAATAAATCACACAACTTTCAGTTTAAACAGCAGCAGCACAATCATGACCTGGCTAATGAATTTGAATTAGTGACTGCTTGAATTCACTGTTTGAATTAGTGACTTCTCCAATACCGAGCTTCACTTGGCACTGCCTAGGCCAGCAATCAACTTCTCAAGCCACAACTTGAAAATATGGGCCCTTCTTTGTATTAAAGTGATACTTGGTAAATCAGATGTAAAGAACAGCTCCTAGTAAATCTACCCTGAGCATTGAAACAATAGTCCTCTGTATTAAACTTGATGGTTAATCTTTCTGCAGCGATTAGATTAACTCCAGTCAAGCTCCAGGCTGCACTGAACTTGTTCTGTTTATACTGTCAACTTCCAAATCCATTTTCTACCGGTTAGGTGAAGGTAGAATTAGCTAAGCACAACATCTCTTAAACACCTCTAACATGTGTGCTGCTAGTAAAAACAACAACAACAACAAACTTGGCCAAGGCTACCGGAATACATACACTGCCTGTTTCTCATGAAAAGCATTATTATGAGACTTCCAAAACATAACTCCAAGTGTGATCATTTTGAAGTTTCAAATTCTCAGATTTAGTATGAAGTTCCTCAGTAATCAGGTCCTGTCAGCAGTAACACTGAACTTAGCTTGCAACAAACTTTAAAACAATCATAAAAAAGAACAAGCAGCTCTTTAATTTTACATATATGACACCCTCTACATTTCTTGTGATTGCAGTAGATGCGTACATAAATCTGATAACAGATTTATCTGCTCTCCTGAAAATCCCATGTCTTTCCTTTAAACACATTCCATGGAATAATCTCTTCTTGAAGTAATTTTGCTCATTAAATTTCTATTAATTTCTGTATCTGCTGTTGCTGAGATTCATTCTCACCTATGCCTGAAGCTCTGTTTGCAAATCTTTTACTCTTTCAAACTGAGCACTTTAACACTTTGTATTTATATACACACACACCACCCCTTTTGATAAAAAAGATAATCTCTGTAGCACTCTGTGTTAAGTGGCACATTTTATTTCCTTACCATATTAAAAATAAGAGCTTCTGCATACTGCCTGCTCAAATTACATGGATTTTCTTTAAGATTAGGGCACACATTGTAACAGCAGCATATAATTTTCCTGCATAATAATTTTTTTCCAGTTGAAAGGTATCCTATAATATCATCAGCATCAACAGGAACAGACACCTGATTTTCAACTAGACAAAGCTTGTGTGTTTGGTGACTTTATTCCTGGTAAAAAGCAGTTTTCAGATATAAAGCAGTTACAGGAAAATTCAAAAACAATCTGACAACTTATTCTTTGACCATAAAGTGCTAGACTGAAAGCAAATGCTAAAATTGGGCCAAAAATCAGATTGGGAGGGTGGGATGTCCCCTGAGTGTCCTATTTCTATTGCTCTAATTCCATCTTCTGTCCATTTTATACACATTTAGAAACGGAACATAAGCACTGTCCTTCCTAAAAGCTGAATGGATTCCTTAAAAAACCAAGCACAGAGCACAAAAACCACTTATCCATTTAAGAAATCACCTTGTTGAAACTACCATGTACGTAACTGTGGATAAAAGCCTGTGTTTATCCCAAAGATCTCAAACCATCAGCACGTTCCAAAGACAGAAGATTAATGACCTACTCCTACCACTTCAACAAGATATTAATTCTCAGAATCTGCTGGATTCCTTTCAGGTACAGAAACTCCAAGTCTTCTGTGATTCAGAAAGCAATTTAGCATGAGTTTCTAAGAGCCAGCCAAGTAATCTTTGCATTGAACTATACTGGTTTCAAAACACTTGCTAACAGATTTCTTCTTCTTTCAGAATTAGTGGCAGGAGCTTTGTGCCAGAGTATGAGCCTGCATATGCAGATGTTTTATTTTCTTTTAAAAATAAGCTTTTTATAGAATTAACAATGGCATGCCTTGTGCCCTGAAATCTGTCATCTGCTATTGATTCTTACAGTAATAGAGTATCAGCATGATTCAGGCATCAGTCACCTAAGTACACAAGAATTATTAAAAAAAAATTAAGTCTCAAGGAAATTTTATAAGATGCTTAAATAATCAGAAGGTGTGGTGGGAAAAAAAATCCCTAGTTTTAGCCCAAACTCATTTTCTGTATCAAATTAATACTATTCTTAAGGACTGAACTCATATCATCTATAGTAAAATAATTCACTTGCATACATACTGTGATCTGACCAGACGAAAAAATTAAGAGCAGTAAAGAAAAATATATTCACTCTAGTAGGGTGTCTATGTACAGTTTTGTTCTGGGTTATTAACTTTTTCCATCCTCAGTTTGTTAGAATTAATAAAAAGGGGTTTGGTTTTAAAAATTCCTTAGTTATAAGCAAATTTGCCCTGATGAAGTCACTCTTACAAAGCTACAATTCAATCACTTTAATTGTGTACTACTTTGTATTATTAAGGCCAATCCTGAGATTTAACTGCAAATACAGTTATCTTTTGGACGACATATGGCAAGATCTCCAACTCTTTTTAGCTTTGGAAATTTTACATCTGTCTGTTCCTTCAAGATGCTAAGCATACATGTGTTGACAAATACAAAAAAAAGCAGATGGCAAAAAGCAAATGCTCAACATGAAGCATTGGGGATCACTCGAAAAAGGCTTGGGCTCAGAGATTTGTCATTTTTATTTCAACAGCAAAATCATGCTTAAAAATAAATTCCACCATCTATTCTGCTTGATGCTAAGGAACACGTGTGATCAGAATATCCATGATTACAGAATCAATGGCATATTGACTGCAGCTGGTATCCAACATGTAAGTTCCTTTGCAAACCTTTGGACTTTAAGGCTATTAGCACAGCATAATTCTTCAGGAGATTAACTTCTGCAGCTATATAAAAACTGGAAAACATTCTGCACGGACCATAAAATTTGACATGCAGTCTTTTAACAAGCAATACATGGCTGTGTTCATCTGCTATTCCAGCTCCTAAAAGCCTGCCAGCAGCCCTGTCCCCTGCCCCTGGCAATGGCAGTGCCGCTTGTACCATCCCCATCTCCAGTAACACCATCAGAGAACCCAAGGAGCACTTGGACACTGAGAGCTGAGAAATTACCACAGGCTGCAAGGAGCAGCCTGGAGAGCAGGAGAGTGACTTCATCTGAAAGCACACAGAAGGTCCATCCACTGCTGGACTTCTCACTAACAATGAACAGTGGATGACCAGGGAACAGCATCAGGACAAACATTCCCCCAATACAGCCAATCTTCAGAAGTCCACAGCTCATGAATCCCTGAATCAGAGAGAACATGTCTGTGTTAACATGCCATGGCAGACTTTTCTTTCAGGAAACCCTCAGTTTTTCAAACATGGAAGCTTTCAACTCAACAACTGCAGCACTTTCCCACTGGAACTAAGAGAAGACACCTGCTGTAGCCTCCAGTCTCTCCTACAGCCAGTGGGGGTGTAAGGTCCATAAAAACCACGGTGGTCTCATCAGTACCATGCTCTAAAGACCCCAGAGCGACTGTGCTAGATGCTGCATCAGAAAAGGGGAGCATCAAGCAGAGCCTGTAACAGTTCAGCTAAGAGAAAAAGATGAGCAGAGACAGGACATATGGTAACAACAACGGAGAAGCAGCAGATCTGCCTTGGGAAAACACCCAAGTAAACATCAGTAAACATCTCTTTTAGTCAGAGGAATCCATCACAGACACTAAAACAAAAAAAATGCATCTTCATTTTTTTTAACATTTCTCACTGACTTTTCAAATAAAGAGCACTAACCAGTCAGGTTGGAAATATACAGGTGCTAAAGAAATGCTTGTACATAAACAACACTTTTATCTTCTGAAACTACAGTTAGAGATGTAGACATGCAGTTGTAAACTTTGACAGTTCTCCCTTCATGCACCTCAAATTAATGAGATGAAATTACATCAAAGTACAGCTCTATAACACAATTTTTAAAAACTTCATACAAGAAAGGGACTATGTAAGCTTCACTTCTGTAACAGCTCTGAACAACACCTATAATTTTAATTCTATTATTATACATCAATTCATAGGAAAATAAATATATTCATTCCATTACAGTATTCAGTTTAAATTAGGTCCCTGTCTGGACACAGGAGATATTTTACACCATGGTCCCCTGACCATCTTCATTAAGAACAAACAGACCTTCATTAATCTTTTACATGTTACCAGCAATTCAACAGAACAAAATCATTAGGAGGTCCAAGAAAACAACCATTTCTATTCAAAACAGAACTAAGAAACTTGGTTTCCAAAGCCCTCTCCTACATTAGAATAAACAAAGTTTAATAGCGAGAACCAAAGGATTTATGTCCAGAATCTGCACACAAACATCTTGCCAGGTGTAGAACTTAAGATTAAGTACATCAATCAGTTTCAGGCAAAGAAACAAATTCACAAGAGGCACTGAGAAGGAGTAGATGTACAGCAGGGGTTGCCTAGCAAATTCAGCTGAAGAATACCAAGATGTGCAAAACTGGAACTCACTGGGTGACATGACCAAACTTTAAGATCATTTTTATAGTGGTTAAAAATAAAAATTAACAACCTCTCCTCACAACACCATGAATTTACATCAACTCTAACAAAACTCAGTCTCCTGGTCACTGGCATTTTCTTTATCTCACTTAAAAATCCCAACTTCTTATCACATTCATTTTGACACCTCAAACCACCTCAGATCTGCCATGCACATGCTCCAACTCCCTGCCAATACTGACAGCCTAGCTAGCAGCTTCCTACAGAAAAGGGAGTTTTTCCTACAAAACCTAAGTTCTGCTCACCTTCCTTCTTCTCTACCAAGCCACCAGCTTTCAAGAAACTGGAATTTAGTTACCTTGGGAATTCTATCACACTCCATTTTCCTCTAAAGCCCAAGCCAAAGCACTTTTAGAGCAAAATGCCTGAATTTAAGGGAGGGAGTAAAACAGACTAACCAAGAATCACGGAGAATACCTGGTAAAGCTCTGAGATTTGTATGCACATATAGCAGCAGTAGAGAAAAAATTAGGGGAATTCACAGAACATGAAGTCTTGATGCATGACCAAGAATACAACTCCACAAAAACTGACCAGGAACTTTCCAATAAAATTAACGTACTTTCCTCCTATTCATTTTTTATTTCAATACTGCTTGCCTATTAGGAAAAAAACTCGTTTTTGTTCTTTGCATCTGGTCTTTGTGTACTCGAGGGTTGCATCTGATCAATCACACGCATACAAAAACTGTAAAAGCAAACCTCGCAACTATTATCTTACTGGTTTATAAAAATGACTTTGGTGTATCTTAAATATCAGATCCAGCCTTACCAACAAAGCAAGTTTTTGGTATTTCCGTTTCAGTTCTGCTGGGCTGTCCGAAGGTTTGGCCCCCAGGACCTTGTACCAGTCCTTCTGGTTTATCCTTTCAAAGGCCATGGCCTGACTGGCTTTGAAATCACTTCCTCAGCACTGCGTAAGAAAACCAAATAAATGAAATCACAACTTGAAACAGAAAAAACAAAACCAAGGATGTGGCAAACTACAGGGTCACAGATTGTTGCCCTCAAGAACCTCTACACTATTATATGAGAACTATTGTGCAAAAAAAGTTGAATTCACGTGGCCATTCCATCCCATAGACTGTCAAGTGTGAAGTTTTGTGTTTCCTGTCCAAGTGCCTCAGCATATCCTGTTCACAAGCCATCCATATTTCTTTAAAAATCATTTTGTATGTAAAATGAACTGTTTAGAAATGCCCCAGGTTACAGATACCTTTTGTACAGACACTTTTAGAAAGAAACTTTTGACTTTGAGGCAATACCACACTTAACACATGAACACATTAAGTACATAAAAGTGACATTTTTCAAATTGAAAATAAGATCTGTGCAACACAAACGTAGAAAAGGTATGTGTTGGTTTTTACAAAATGACATTTTCAGAGCATGGGAACTCCTTCATCCCACTGAGTAAGCAGTCAACTTTCTCAAAGTAGGAGAGCAAGTAAAAACAAATAAACAAAAAAGAACCAAAAGATACAGTTAGCACAGGTCACTAAGTAAAACCTAACTAGTAGTGTGGGTTTCAATTTTGGCCATCTTTCAAGCTAATGACCCAGAAAGAAAAAAAGATGAACAGGCGAACTAAGTGCCAGAAATAGAATGGCAATGCTTGAGCTTCAGCAGATTCTTATGTATGCTAGAATCAGAAGCTGGCAGTAGATGACTTACTATGAACTTTCAGAGAAGAAATATCACTGTCAGTAGGCAAGAGCTTTGTAAATACACAAGCTCTGTAATTGTAAATTAACTGTGGAACAAAAACAAAACAAAACAAAACAAAACAAAACAAAAAAAATAACCACCACGTTTAGGGTTTTTCAGAGTCAACCTTCCTTTCGCGGGGGAAGAAAAGGGCGTGTTTCAAACCCCGCAGAGCTACGAGCAGCCCGCGGGTCACACTCCAGTGGAAAGCACCTCGCACCCGTCCTCCCCGCCCTGGGCGGAGCGCCCGGGGCCGCGCTCCGCGACACCGCTCCCGAGCGGAGCCCCTGCACAGCCACGGCGGGCGGCACCTCGGGCCTCCGCGGCGGGCTCCCCGCAGCCCGGCACGGCCGCGGCCCCGCGCCAGGCCCTGCGGCAGGCCCCCGCCGCCCTTCCCCTCGAATCCCCCCTAGTCCCCCCGGCCGGCTCAGCCCGGCCCCCCCTGGCCCTCCCGGTCCCGCGGCCGCCCCGCGCACCCACCAGCCCCGCACAGTCCATGGCAGCGCCACTCCTAACTCGTCCGACAAGAAACACCCGGGCGTCCCCGGTGGCGCTTTACGCCATCAGGCCCTTTAGCTCGCCCGGGCCGCGCCGCCTTCGCTGTTTCCAGCCGGGCAGTAGTGGCGCCGCACCGGCAGGAAGCGCGGCCCGGCAAGGCCTGACGCGTCCCCATGGCGACCGCGGCGCCCGCGGCGCGGCATCAGCGCCGCTCCGCGCCCCGCCCGCCCCTGCGCTCCGCCCGCCGCGCGTCACTGCGGGGAGGCACCGCTGCCTGTCCCGTTCGCACTCGCTCGCTGCCCGGGAGCACGGGCCGCCCCACAGAAGCTCTCCCGGCAGGGACACCGTCTCCCACAGCACCACCGCCCCCGCCGCTCACAACGGCCCCGCAGGCGGAGGTCGGCAGCCCCTACTCCCGACATCGGCAGCGCATAAGACAGTGGTTTCTCTTTAGGGAATACACGTGCTAAATGGGAAGGAAGAACAACCACTTCCTAAAAAACAAAAAAACAAACAAAAACAGCTCTGGAAACAGGATTTACTAGTTATAAATGCCAATCCAGTAGTCCACTTAGAAATATCATTTTGCTTTATTAAAAAGAATCGAAGGACAGAATTTCGGCAACCCCGCCCCCGCCCCCAGCGGAGTTCCACTGACGATTGACCCGGGCAATCGTCAGGGGTGAACTGGAACGCAGTGTGTGGCACACTGCCGTTCCCCCAAAGTTCACCAATTGGCCTTGTTCGGGGCTCAGATTTGATACACTTTCTTTTGCCTCTGGCACAAGATTTGCCCACAGTCTCTTTGTTTCCGGGCTTGGTTATTCGAACTCGTAGTGGTCTCCGGCCAGCTGAAAAGAGTTTCCCGGTGTGTTGCAAGGTGTCCCTTTCTGGTTTGCCGTGGGTGAATGGACACTGAAGTTCATGAATGGAAAGAGTTCCTCTCGGAGATTTTGACCATGATGGCGCTCTGAAGACTCTGTCGGCCATGGGGGGAAGGACTGATTGCTTAGCTGAATGGGTCCTTCTTTCTGATGCCAAAGAGAAGGCCAGGGTTTCCCATCAATTCTTTGTCTCTTTTCTAAATGGAAATTCCAGGGTGCTGCCTGCATCCCTATCAGGGAATTGCAAGGCGGGCTGAAACAGGTTACATTCTCATATGACATATATACAGCGGTTTTTAGGATTTTGAACCTACCATTTCCCATAAGAACACCAATTAACATCCCATCTTTTTCACAAGTGTCATCACACAGCAGGAGATTTCCTGGAACAAAGCCTTCATGCGCCATGTAACCTAATGCGTATTTGAACAGGGTGCGGGGCTCTTCTGCGTGGTGGGGCCAGGGAGCCCTGGGGGTGTATTTTGAGCCGTGGGTCTGCGCTTGGTGTGTGTCAGGTGTTTGTTTGCCCGGGGCCATTGAGAGCCCCAGAGCTGAGGCAGAGATGGAGGGTGGGGCTGGACTGGCCACGATGGAGTGTGGCACCCGTGACATCACAGCAGCCGTGTCACAATGGGAGCAGGCAGAAAGAGCAGCAGCAGGCAGCGCTGCCCCAGTCCAGCCCGGGCCGGAGGGCAGCGTGCACGCAGGCAGGAGACCGTGCTGAGCGCTGAGCCAGGCCCGCGGCAGGAAGCTGAGTGCCCGAGGAGCCGCTTCTCAGCGGGCACCCAGAGGCCAGTCTCTGGCGGGAGCGCCTTTGGCAGGGCCCGGGGCTGCTGCTGGGGCAGCGGCACAGGCCTGGCAGCCTGCCAGCTGCCTGGGCCCGCTTTGCTGCCTTCACATCGCCGCAGCTGCTGTCCCCGCTTTCCCGAGCACTTCCTCGCATCCCCACCGGAGGCCTTGTCCACTGCTGGAGCCATGGTTGCCACCGTGTTCCTCCTCTTGCTGCTGCAAGGCTTCATCCAGTACCTGCAGCAGGCCGGCGATGGGCTGGATGTGGCCACAGGGCAGCGCATGCAGCAGCAGGTCGAGTACCTGGAGCAGAAGATGGCTCGGCTGATTGAGGAGCTGGAGCACGAGAGCCTGGAGCTGGGCACAGACACCTGGGGAGCCCTGCTCTTCGGCTCTGTCTGTGCCTGTTTGGCAACCCTCGGGCTACTGGTGGAGCAGTGCACTGACACCTGGGCAGGCCTGCTCCTCTGGTTGGTGTGTGCCTGTTTGGGAATCGTTGCGCTGCTCCTGGCACCGTGGACTGTCCTCCGGTGGCAACTGGAAAGCGGAGTGCGAGACTGAGCAACTGCCTCCCCAGCCCTGCCTTTTGCCAAAGCTCCCGTGATCTCTCCCCTCGGAGGGAAACTGCCAGAGACTTAAAAGCAAGAAGTGTAAATAGTTCTTTTACTGTATGGATTACCATAGGTTGTATTGTGGTATTTTTGCATCTGTTCAGATCCTATCGTTTGGGATTTTCTTTTTCTGTTAAGACGCTCTAGGGAGAGCATTTCCTTTTAATTTTAAGGCCCAAAAGATAGGGCATTCAACAATCCTGAAGCTTTTTGTTTATCCTCTCAATAAACTTGATTATTACTCGATCTGGATTGTGCAAGCTCTTCTTGAACTCCACCACGCCTGCAGTGTTGGTGAATTGCACTGGCTGTGAATTTGTGACTGGCTGTTATGAGAAGCCTTTTTTAACAAAGGCACACAATTCTCACTGGGCAGAGCTCCTCTCCCTGGACTCCCTGGTGTGGCAGCCACTGAAGAGCACGGTGGCTACAAAGAGGATTTTTGGCCTGTGTTCCCCTTGCACTCTCAGGCCGTGCTGGCCGTTTCAAATGGGCTCTGAAAGTCCCTGGCAGCTGTGGTAGAGGAGGGAACCAGCAAGAGGCACCTGTGCTGTGTTAGCTTGTGTTCACCTGGGAGACAGTGAGGGTTGTGCTCATCCCACACACTCTGCAGGGCCTTGGCTCTGCCCAAATGCACTTGTCGCACGTGCAGAACACTGTGCTCTGTCGTCTGCGGCAGCTGCCACTGGAAATCAGCCCCCACAGCTGCTCATCACCCCTGGAAAAATGTCTCCTTGCAATGCAGCTCCTCTCTGTGCAGTGGCCCAGCAAGAACAAAGACCCTGCCATGGGCAAGGCCCTCGCCAGCGCCAGGATATTCACCCCTCCGCACCCAGGGGTGCCACTGAGGTGCCAAGAGCAGCCCCACAAGCACAGAGCTCAGCACCAAGGGAACTGTTACAAACGAGTCTAGGACTCGGATGGAAAAAAACCCAAAATTCCTCCTTTATTCTATTAACTACCAAAGACGGGAGCCCAGGATAAGCCCAGGCTCTTCAAGACAAGCCAGAGAACACATACAAAACAACAGTGGAACAACTCGGCACACTGGGTGCTCCTTAAGATACCTTGTTTCACCAGAGGACGCTGGCACAGCTCTGACACTCCCTTGGAACTGCTCCTCTCTTCCTCAGATTGGGGCACTTGGGATCCTCTCTCCCATTGGTCAGTTGTCTAGGGTTTGATTGGTTTAGAATGAAAGTCATCTTGGGCCAATCATTCTGCCAGGGCGTCGAGTGATTGGTCCCTTGCCCCTACCAATCCAGGCTCATGGTTTTGATGCTGCCTGCATGATGGCATCTGTGGAGCTCTTCTTGTTGTCACACTTCCAGCATTTGCAGAGACACTACTAACTTATACCCCAAACATGCAAACTTAAGAGCTGTTACTTATAACACCTCAGAACCATTTCTCTACTTTGAACAGAACCAGTGTTGTTATCAATGCCAATCCAGTAGTCCACTTAGAAATATAATTTTGCTTCATTAAAAAGAATCGAAGGACAGAATTTCGGCAAGCCCGCCCCCGCCCCCAGCGGAGTTCCACTGACGATTGACCCGGGCAATCGTCAGGGGTGAACTGGAACGCAGTATGTGGCACACTGCCGTTCCCCCAAAGTTCACCAATTGGCCTTGTTCGGGGCTCAGATTTGATACACTTTCTTTTGCCTCTGGCACAAGATTTGCCCACAGTCTCTTTGTTTCCGGGCTTGGTTATTCGAACTCGTAGTGGTCTCTGGCCAGCTGAAAAGAGTTTCCCGGTGTGTTGCAAGGTGTCCCTTTCTGGTTTGCCGTGGGTGAATGGACACTGAAGTTCATGAATGGAAAGAGTGCCTCTCGGAGATTTTGACCATGATGGCGCTCTGAAGACTCTGTCGGCCATGGGGGGAAGGACTGATTGCTTAGCTGAATGGGTCCTTCTTTCTGATGCCAAAGAGAAGGCCAGGGTTTCCCGTCAATTCTTTGTCTCTTTTCTAAATGGAAATTCCAGGGTGCTGCCTGCATCCCTATCAGGGAATTGCAAGGCGGGCTGAAACAGGTTACATTCTCATATGACATATATACAGCGGTTTTTAGGATTTTTAACCTACCATTTCCCATAAGAACACCAATTAACATCCCATCTTTTTCACAAGTGTCATCACACAGCAGCAGATTTCGTGGAACAAAGCCTTCATGGGCCATGTCACCTATTGCGTATTTGAACAGGGTGCGGGGCTCTTCTGCGTGGTGGGGCCAGGGAGCCCTGGGGGTGTATTTTGAGCCGTGGGTCTGCGCTTGGTGTGTGTCAGGTGTTTGTTTGCCCGGGGCCAATGAGAGCCCCAGAGCTGAGGCAGAGATGGAGGGTGGGGCTGGACTGGCCACGATGGAGTGTGGCACCCGTGACATCCCAGCAGCCGTGTCACAATGGGAGCAGGCAGAAAGAGCAGCAGCAGGCAGCGCTGCCCCAGTCCAGTCCGGGCCGGAGGGCAGCGTGCATGCAGGCAGGAGACCGTGCTGAGCGCTGAGCCAGGCCCGCGGCAGGAAGCTGAGTGCCCGAGGAGCCGCTTCTCAGCGGGCACCCAGAGGCCAGTCTCTGGCGGGAGCGCCTTTGGCAGGGCCCGGGGCTGCTGCTGGGGCAGCGGCACAGGCCTGGCAGCCTGCCAGCTGCCTGGGCCCGCTTTGCTGCCTTGACATCGCCGCAGCTGCTGTCCCCGCTTTCCCGAGCGCTTCCTCGCATCCCCACCGGAGGCCTTGTCCACTGCTGGAGCCATGGTTGCCACCGTGTTCCTCCTCTTGCTGCTGCAAGGCTTCATCCAGTACCTGCAGCAGGCCGGCGATGGGCTGGATGTGGCCACAGGGCAGCGCATGCAGCAGCAGGTCGAGTACCTGGAGCAGAAGATGGCTCGGCTGATTGAGGAGCTGGAGCACGAGAGCCTGGAGCTGGGCACAGACACCTGGGGAGCCCTGCTCTTCGGCTCTGTCTGTGCCTGTTTGGCAACCCTCGGGCTACTGGTGGAGCAGTGCACTGACACCTGGGCAGGCCTGCTCCTCTGGTTGGTGTGTGCCTGTTTGGGAATCGTTGCGCTGCTCCTGGCACCGTGGACTGTCCTCCGGTGGCAACTGGAAAGCGGAGTGCGAGACTGAGCAACTGCCTCCCCAGCCCTGCCTTTTGCCAAAGCTCCCGTGATCTCTCCCCTCGGAGGGAAACTGCCAGAGACTTAAAAGCAAGAAGTGTAAATAGTTCTTTTACTGTATGGATTACCACAGGTTGTATTGTGGTATTTTTGCATCTGCTCAGATCCTTTCGTTTGGGATTTTCTTTTTCTGTTCAGACGCTC
Source organism: Prinia subflava (assembly GCF_021018805.1). NCBI lineage: Eukaryota > Metazoa > Chordata > Aves > Passeriformes > Cisticolidae > Prinia > Prinia subflava. The sequence continues at coordinate 9,476,889 of NC_086251.1, forward strand.
TAGGGAGAGCATTTCCTTTTTATTTTAAGGCCCAAAAGATAGGGCATTCAACAATCCTGAAGCTTTTTGTTTATCCTCTCAATAAACTTGATTATTACTCGATCTGGATTGTGCAAGCTCTTCTTGAACTCCACCACGCCTGCAGTGTTGGTGAATTGCACTGGCTGTGAATTTGTGACTGGCTGCTATGAGAAGCCTTTTTTAACAAAGGCACACAATTCTCACTGGGCAGAGCTCCTCTCCCTGGACTCCCTGGTGTGGCAGCCACTGAAGAGCACGGTGGATACAAGGAGGATTTTTGGCCTGTGTTCCCCTTGCACTCTCAGGCCGTGCTGGCCGTTTCAAATGGGCTCTGAAAGTCCCTGGCAGCTGTGGTAGAGGAGGGAACCAGCAAGAGGCACCTGTGCTGTGTTAGCTTGTGTTCACCTGGGAGACAGTGAGGCTTGTGCTCATCCCACACACTCTGCAGGGCCTTGGCTCTGCCCAAATGCACTTGTCGCACGTGCAGAACACTGTGCTCTGTCGTCTGCGGCAGCTGCCACTGGAAATCAGCCCCCACAGCTGCTCATCACCCCTGGAAAAATGTCTCCTTGCAATGCAGCTCCTCTCTGTGCAGTGGCACAGCAAGAACAAAGATCCTGCCATGGGCAAGGCCCTCGCCAGTGCCAGGATATTCACCCCTCCGCACCCAGGGGTGCCACCGAGGTGCCAAGAGCAGCCCCACAAGCACAGAGCTCAGCACCAAGGGAACTGTTACAAACGGGTCTAGGACTCGGATGGAAAAAAAAAAATAAATAAATTCCTCCTTTATTCTATTAACTACCAAAGACAGGAGCCCAGGATAAGCCCAGGCTCTTCAAGACAAGCCAGAGAACACATACAAAACAACAGTGGAACAACTCGGCACACTGGGTGCTCCTTAAGATACCTTGTTTCACTAGAGGACGCTGGCACAGCTCTTACACTCCCTTGGAACTGCTCCTCTCTTCCTCCGATTGGGGCGCTTGGGATCCTCTCTCCCATTGGTCAGTTGTCTAGGGTTTGATTGGTTTAGAATGAAAGTCATCTTGGGCCAATCATTCTGCCAGGGCGTCGAGTGATTGGTCCCTTGCCCCTACCAATCCAGGCTCATGGTTTTGATGCTGCCTGCATGATGGCATCTGTGGAGCTCTTCTTGTTGTCACACTTCCAGCATTTACAGAGACACTACTAACTTATACCCCAAACAGGCAAATTTAAGAGCTGTTACTTATAACACCTCAGAACCATTTCTCTACTTTGAACAGAACCAGTGTTGTTATCAATGCCAATCCAGAAGTCCACTTAGAAATATAATTTTGCTTTATTAGAAAGAATCGAAGGACAGAATTTCGGCAACCCTGCCCCCAGCGGAGTTCCACTGACGATTGACCCGGGGAATCGTCAGGGGTGAACTGGAACGCAGTGTGTGGCACACTGCTGTTCCCCCAAAGTTCACCAATTGGCCTTGTTCGGGGCTCAGATTTGATACACTTTCTTTTGCCTCTGGCACAAGATTTGCCCACAGTCTCTTTGTTTCCGGGCTTGGTTATTCGAACTCGTAGTGGTCTCCGGCCAGCTGAAAAGAGTTTCCCGGTGTGTTGCAAGGTGTCCCTTTCTGGTTTCCCGTGGGTGAATGGACACTGAAGTTCATGAATGGAAAGAGTTCCTCTCGGAGATTTTGACCGTGATGGCGCTCTGAAGACTCTGTCGGCCATGGGGGGAAGGACTGATTGCTTAGCTGAATGGGTCCTTCTTTCTGATGCCAAAGAGAAGGCCAGGGTTTCCCGTCAATTCTTTGTCTCTTTTCTAAATGGAAATTCCAGGGTGCTGCCTGCATCCCTATCAGGGAATTGCAAGGCGGGCTGAAACAGGTTACATTCTCATATGACATATATACAGCGGTTTTTAGGATTTTTAACCTACCATTTCCCATAAGAACACCAATTAACATCCCATCTTTTTCACAAGTGTCATCACACAGCAGGAGATTTCCTGGAACAAAGCCTTCATGCGCCATGTCACGTATTGCGTATTTGAACAGGGTGCGGGGCTCTTCTGCGTGGTGGGGCCAGGGAGCCCTGGGGGTGTATTTTGAGCCGTGGGTCTGCGCTTGGTGTGTGTCAGGTGTTTGTTTGCCCGGGGCCATTGAGAGCCCCAGAGCTGAGGCAGAGATGGAGGGTGGGGCTGGACTGGCCACGATGGAGTGTGGCACCTGTGACATCACAGCAGCCGTGTCACAATGGGAGCAGGCAGAAAGAGCAGCAGCAGGCAGCGCTGCCCCAGTCCAGCCCGGGCCGGAGGGCAGCGTGCATGCAGGCAGGAGACCGTGCTGAGCGCTGAGCCAGGCCCGCGGCAGGAAGCTGAGTGCCCGAGGAGCCGCTTCTCAGCGGGCACCCAGAGGCCAGTCTCTGGCGGGAGCGCCTTTGGCAGGGCCCGGGGCTGCTGCTGGGGCAGCGGCACAGGCCTGGCAGCCTGCCAGCTGCCTGGGCCGGCTGTGCTGCCTTCACATCGCCGCAGCTGCTGTCCCCGCTTTCCCGAGCGCTTCCTCGCATCCCCACCGGAGGCCTTGTCCACTGCTGGAGCCATGGTTGCCACCGTGTTCCTCCTCTTGCTGCTGCAAGGCCTCATCCAGTACCCGCAGCAGGCCGGCGATGGGCTGGATGTGGCCACAGGGCAGCGCATGCAGCAGCGGGCCGAGTACCTGGAGCGGAAGATGGCTCAGCTGATTGAGGAGCTGGAGCACGAGAGCCTGGAGCAGAGCACTGACACCTGGGGAGCCCTGCTCTTCGGCTCTGTCTGTGCCTGTTTGGCAACCCTCGGGCTACTGGTGGAGCAGTGCACTGACACCTGGGCAGGCCTGCTCCTCTGGTTGGTGTGTGCCTGTTTGGGAATCGTTGCGCTGCTCCTGGCACCGTGGACTGTCCTCCGGTGGCAACTGGAAAGCGGAGTGCGAGACTGAGCAACTGCCTCCCCAGCCCTGCCTTTTGCCAAAGCTCCCGTCATCTCTCCCCTTGGAGGGAAACTGCCAGAGACTTAAAAGCAAGAAGTGTAAATAGTTCTTTTACTGTATGGATTACCACAGGTTGTATTGTGGTATTTTTGCATCTGTTCAGATCCTTTCGTTTGGGATTTTCTTTTTCTGTTCAGACGCTCTAGGGAGAGCATTTCCTTTTTATTTTAAGGCCCAAAAGATAGGGCATTCAACAATCCTGAAGCTTTTTGTTTATCCTCTCAATAAACTTGATTATTACTCGATCTGGATTGTGCAAGCTCTTCTTGAACTCCACCACGCCTGCAGTGTTGGTGAATTGCACTGGCTGTGAATTTGTGACTGGCTGCTATGAGAAGCCTTTTTTAACAAAGGCACACAATTCTCACTGGGCAGAGCTCCTCTCCCTGGACTCCCTGGTGTGGCCGCCACTGAAGAGCACGGTGGCTACAAGGAGGATTTTTGGCCTGTGTTCCCCTTGCACTCTCAGGCCGTGCTGGCCGTTTCAAATGGGCTCTGAAAGTCCCTGGCAGCTGTGGTAGAGGAGGGAACCAGCAAGAGGCACCTGTGCTGTGTTAGCTTGTGTTCACCTGGGAGACAGTGAGGCTTGTGCTCATCCCACACACTCTGCAGGGCCTTGGCTCTGCCCAAATGCGCTTGTCGCACATGCAGAACACTGTGCTCTGTCGTCTGCGGCAGCTGCCACTGGAAATCAGCCCCCACAGCTGCTCATCACCCCTGGAAAAATGTCTCCTTGCAATCCAGCTCCTCTCTGTGCTGTGGCACAGCAAGAACAAAGATCCTGCCATGGGCAAGGCCCTCGCCAGCGCCAGGATATTCACCCCTCCGCACCCAGGGTTGCCACTGAGGGGCCAAGAGCAGCCCCACAAGCACAGAGCTCAGCACCGAGGGAACTGTTACAAACGGGTCTAGGACTCGGATGGAAAAAAAAATAAATAAATAAATTCCTCCTTTATTCTATTAACTACCAAAGACGGGAGCCCAGGATAAGCCCAGGCTCTTCAAGACAAGCCAGAGAACACATACAAAACAACAGTGGAACAACTGGGTACACTGGGTGCTCCTTAAGATACCTTGTTTCACCAGAGGACGCTGGCACAGCTCTGACACTCCCTTGGAACTGCTCCTCTCTTCCTCTGATTGGGGCGCTTGGGATCCTCTCTCCCATTGGTCAGTTGTCTAGGGTTTGATTGGTTTAGAATGAAAGTCATCTTGGGCCAATCATTCTGCCAGGGCGTCGAGTGATTGGTCCCTTGCCCCTACCAATCCAGGCTCATGGTTTTGATGCTGCCTGCATGATGGCATCTGTGGAGCTCTTCTTGTTGTCACACTTCCAGCATTTGCAGAGACACTACTAACTTATACCCCCAAACAGGCAAACTTAAGAGCTGTTACTTATAACACCTCAGAAGCATTTCTCTACTTTGAACAGAACCAGTGTTGTTATCAATGCTAATCCAGTAGTCCACTTAGAAATATCATTTTGCTTTATTAAAAAGAATCGAAGGACAGAATTTCGGCAAGCCCGCCCCCGCCCCCAGCGGAGTTCCACTGACGATTGACCCGGGGAATCGTCAGGGGTGAACTGGAACGCAGTGTGTGGCACACTGCCGTTCCCCCAAAGTTCACCAATTGGCCTTGTTCGGGGCTCAGATTTGATACACTTTCTTTTGCCTCTGGCACAAGATTTGCCCACAGTCTCTTTGTTTCCGGGCTTGGTTATTCGAACTCGTAGTGGTCTCCGGCCAGCTGAAAAGAGTTTCCCGGTGTGTTGCAAGGTGTCCCTTTCTGGTTTGCCGTGGGTGAATGGACACTGAAGTTCATGAATGGAAAGAGTTCCTCTCGGAGATTTTGACCATGATGGCGCTCTGAAGACTCTGTCGGCCATGGGGGGAAGGACTGATTGCTTAGCTGAATGGGTCCTTCTTTCTGATGCCAAAGAGAAGGCCAGGGTTTCCCGTCAATTCTTTGTCTCTTTTCTAAATGGAAATTCCAGGGAATTGCAAGGCGGGCTGAAACAGGTTACATTCTCATATGACATATATACAGCGGTTTTTAGGATTTTTAACCTACCATTTCCCATAAGAACACCAATTAACATCCCATCTTTTTCACAAGTGTCATCACACAGCAGCAGATTTCCTGGAACAAAGCCTTCATGCGCCATGTCACCTAGTGCGTATTTGAACAGGGTGCGGGGCTCTTCTGCGTGGTGGGGCCAGGGAGCCCTGGGGGTGTATTTTGACCCGTGGGTCTGCGCTTGGTGTGTGTCAGGTGTTTGTTTGCCTGGGGCCATTGAGAGCCCCAGATCTGAGGCAGAGATGGAGGGTGGGGCTGGGCTGGCCACGATGGAGTGTGGCACCCGTGACATCCCAGCAGCCGTGTCACAATGGGAGCAGGCAGAAAGAGCAGCAGCAGGCAGCGCTGCCCCAGTCCAGCCCGGGCCGGAGGGCAGCGTGCACGCAGGCAGGAGACCGTGCTGAGCGCTGAGCCAGGCCCGCGGCAGGAAGCTGAGTGCCCGAGGAGCCGCTTCTCAGCGGGCACCCAGAGGCCAGTCTCTGGCGGGAGCGCCTTTGGCAGGGCCCGGGGCTGCTGCTGGGGCAGCGGCACAGGCCTGGCAGCCTGCCAGCTGCCTGGGCCCGCTGTGCTGCCTTCACATCGCCGCAGCTGCTGTCCCCGCTTTCCCAAGCACTTCCTCGCATCCCCACCGGAGGCCTTGTCCACTGCTGGAGCCATGGTTGCCACCGTGTTCCTCCTCTTGCTGCTGCAAGGCCTCATCCAGTACCCGCAGCAGGCCGGCGATGGGCTGGATGTGGCCACAGGGCAGCGCATGCAGCAGCGGGCCGAGTACCTGGAGCGGAAGATGGCTCGGCTGATTGAGGAGCTGGAGAACGAGAGCCTGGAGCTGAGCACTGACACCTGGGGAGCCCTGCTCTTCGGCTCTGTCTGTGCCTGTTTGGCAACCCTCGGGCTACTGGTGGAGCAGTGCACTGACACCTGGGCAGGCCTGCTCCTCTGGTTTGTCGGTGCGTTTTTGGCAATCATTGGGCTGCTCCTGGCACCGTGGACTGTCCTCCGGTGGCAACTGGAAAGCGGAGTGCGAGACTGAGCAACTGCCTCCCCAGCCCTGCCTTTTGTCAAAGCTCCCGTGATCTCTCCCCTCGGAGGGAAAGTGCCAGAGACTTAAAATCAAGAAGTGTAAATAGTTCTTTTACTGTATGGATTACCGCAGGTTGTATTGTGGTATTTTTGCCTATGTTCAGATCCTTTCATTTGGGATTTTCTTTTTCTGTTAAGACGCTCTAGGGAGAGCATTTCCTTTTTATTTTAATGCCCAAAAGATAGGGCATTCAACAATCCTGAAGCTTTTTGTTTATCCTCTCAATAAACTTGAATATTACTCGATCTGGATTGTGCAAGCTCTTCTTGAACTCCACCACGCCTGCAGTGTTGGTGAATTGCACTGGCTGTGAATTTGTGATTGGCTGCTATGAGAAGCCTTTTTTAACAAAGGCACACAATTCTCACTGGGCAGAGCTCCTCTCCCTGGACTCCCTGGTGTGGCAGCCACTGAAGAGCACGGTGGCTACAAGGAGGATTTTTGGCCTGTGTTCCCCTTGCACTCTCAGGCCGTGCTGGCCGTTTCAAATGGGCTCTGAAAGTCCCTGGCAGCTGTGGTAGAGGAGGGAACCAGCAAGAGGCACCTGTGCTGTGTTAGCTTGTGTTCACCTGGGAGACAGTGAGGCTTGTGCTCATCCCACACACTCTGCAGGGCCTTGGTTCTGCCCAAATGCACTTGTCGCACATGCAGAACACTGTGCTCTGTCGTCTGCGGCAGCTGCCACTGGAAATCAGCCCCCACAGCTGCTCATCACCCCTGGAAAAATGTCTCCTTGCAATCCAGCTCCTCTCTGTGCAGTGGCACAGCAAGAACAAAGATCCTGCCATGGGCAAGGCCCTCGCCAGCGCCAGGATATTCACCCCTCCGCACCCAGGGGTGCCACTGAGGTGCCAAGAGCAGCCCCACAAGCACAGAGCTCAGCACCAAGGGAACTGTTACAAACGGGTCTAGGACTCGGATGGAAAAAAAAAAAAATTCCTCCTTTATTCTATTAACTACCAAAGACGGGAGCCCAGGATAAGCCCAGGCTCTTCAAGACAAGCCAGAGAACACATACAAAACAACAGTGGAACAACTGGGTACACTGGGTGCTCCTTAAGATACCTTGTTTCACCAGAGGACGCTGGCACAGCTCTGACACTCCCTTGGAACTGCTCCTCTCTTCCTCCGATTGGGGCGCTTGGGATCCTCTCTCCCATTGGTCAGTTGTCTAGGGTTTGATTGGTTTAGAATGAAAGTCATCTTGGGCCAATCATTCTGCCAGGGCGTCGAGTGATTGGTCCCTTGCCCCTACCAATCCAGGCTCATGGTTTTGATGCTGCCTGCATGATGGCATCTGTGGAGCTCTTCTTGTTGTCACACTTCCAGCATTTGCAGAGACACTACTAACTTATACCCCCAAACAGGCAAACTTAAGAGCTGTTACTTATAACACCTCAGAAGCATTTCTCTACTTTGAACAGAACCAGTGTTGTTATCAATGCTAATCCAGTAGTCCACTTAGAAATATCATTTTGCTTTATTAAAAAGAATCGAAGGACAGAATTTCGGCAAGCCCGCCCCCGCCCCCAGCGGAGTTCCACTGACGATTGACCCGGGGAATCGTCAGGGGTGAACTGGAACGCAGTATGTGGCACACTGCCGTTCCCCCAAAGTTCACCAATTGGCCTTGTTCGGGGCTCCGATTTGACACACTTTCTTTTGCCTCTGGCACAAGATTTGCCCACAGTCTCTTTGTTTCCGGGCTTGGTTATTCGAACTCGTAGTGGTCTCCGGCCAGCTGAAAAGAGTTTCCCGGTGTGTTGCAAGGTGTCCCTTTCTGGTTTCCCGTGGGTGAATGGACACTGAAGTTCATGAATGGAAAGAGTTCCTCTCGGAGATTTTGACCATGATGGCGCTCTGAAGACTCTGTCGGCCATGGGGGGAAGGACTGATTGCTTAGCTGAATGGGTCCTTCTTTCTGATGCCAAAGAGAAGGCCAGGGTTTCCCGTCAATTCTTTGTCTCTTCTCTAAATGGAAATTCCAGGGTGCTGCCTGCATCCCTATCAGGGAATTGCAAGGCGGGATGAACAGGTTACATTCTCATATGACATATATACAGCGGTTTTTAGGATTTTTAACCTACCATTACCCATAAGAACACAAATTAACATCCCATATTTTTCATATAATAATGTTAAGACATCTTCTCATTAGAAACCTACAGGAAACTGCAAAGCCTCTATGTCCTGACCTCACCCCCCAAAAGACAAAAATAAGAAAAACATATCTCCAAAACCTCTAGGAAGAAAGAAAGAAACAAAAAACCAAATCTAAACAACAGCAAGAACAACAAAAGCTTTTATGTATGCTGTAGTCTTTAGCTTTTGGAATCTTGGAGAGAGTTACTTAGCAAAATCTTGAAACATTACTGCAGGGAAATTGCGTTCCCGCTGCACTTTTAAATGGATACCGTACATCATGTGACAATATTTTTATGTGATGCCTTAGAATTAAAGCAACTTCTTGTCACTTTTCTTGCCATTTGAACTGTTTAAGCAGAGCAGTAACCGGGCTGTATGGTCACAGTCAGGAAGAACTGGGAGTGTTCCTGTCACATTGTTTCCATTAAACGCCACTGGTGGATGAGTGGGACAGCCGGGGTTCATTGGTAGATGTGGAGAGTTTTTTTAAAGTTTAAGAGTGGGAAAACATCAGATGTCCAAAACCAGTCAACATGTGATCAGTCTGATTTTTGTCTGTGCTGGTTGTCAGTGTCCCTTTTGAAATTAGAATTTTCTTCTCAGGCAAAGGTTTCAGTATGGTTCAGTGTGTCACCTCCTTCACTGGGGCTGGTGTGTGAACAAGGACTGTTGTCATGAGGGGGGAATTGAAGATAAGTTGTTAAAAATATGTTGTTGTCCCGGGGATTGGTCACTACACCTGTGCTTTCACCAAAAATGGTTAATATCTTCCCAAAGACTGGATACAATATCTGTTGTTTATCCTTTATGACAAAAATTCTTAGGTGTTGCATGTTGAGGTTTTTTTCAGTTTTAAATCGTGATAGGATTGATACCAGCTCATACACTGTTCTAAACAGAGAGTTGTTTGAGAGGTTGTGAGAAATTGTGTATCTGTAATGAGTTGTTAAATAGAAAATTAGCTGTACGTGTTAAGGAATTATTTCTTGAGTCGGTGGAACAATTTTGGAAGTGAAACACTTGTTCTTTTCTGTGCATGCTCAGCATGCCAAAGTAAAAGAAAATGGGCTATTTATATATAACAGTTCGGTGTTCATGCACCACTGACCTTGTCTGTTTTCACAGCCTTTGTGACTCAGCTTCTCTTTTATTCTGCCCAGTTTCAGAAGCCATAACGTTATGTTTGGGTCAGTCATAGCTAATCATGCCCTGATTGGTTGTAAGGACTTGTGAAGCTGTTGGTCAGTCTCAAAGCAATTTGATAATCTTTGGTCCTTAGAGGTATAAAAATTAACTTAGCTCAAGATTTGTTAAATGGGAATGAGTATGAAGAGGAGAGGGAGCAGGGAAAACCAGAATGCGCACAAATGCTCTGGCTGGTGAGTCAGGACACAGAGCTTTGCTGCTTTTTTTCCCCTTGTGAAGGAAAAAAAAAAAAAAAAAATTTGGTAAGTGACAGGAATAGGTAGAGAAGTTGGCGGACAGACAGACCAGGAAGTCATGGAGAAGAGCTGGGATTGTTGTCCCAGAATGGAGGCATGAGACATGTTTGTAAGAAACCAGGGTTGCTTAATTATCTTATGTTAAGTGTGCATAGATGCTATGCATTTCACTGGAGCTGGACATCTGAATATGTTTCCTTCTGTATCTGTTTCCAACTGTATCTGAAAAGTTTCCTTCTGTTAAGATACTTTAGATGTAAGTTGGTGATCTCAGACATTTTTGTGAGAATATTTGATTTTTTTAGTAGCTTCTCTTGAGACAGTCACATAACATTGCGCTGTGTTGTCAGAGAATTCTAGGAGAATTCTTTAGAGGCTTTACTGGATACTGTGTGTGCTTCTATTACTGCAATAAAAGATGAGTACAAATGATGAACCAGTCTGATGAAACATTCAAACTTTCTCACTATTAACTACATTTTTTACTTCTGGATGGTATTTTGCAAAGTCTTGGCAAAACTAGTAAAGCTTTTTTGCCTTTTTTTTTTTTTGTTCATGTTGGTTTTCTACTGCAGCATAGAGAGTCCTAGAATGGTTTGGGTTGGAAAGAACTTTAGAGATCATCCAGTTCCAACGCCCTGCAATGGGCAGGAAACTTCCACTGTCCCAGGCTGCTCAGAGCCCCATCCTGCCTGGCTTGGGACACTTCCAGGGATGGGGCAGCCACAGCTTCTCTGGGCAGCCTGTGCCAGGGCCTCCCCAGCTTCACAGGGAACATTTTCTTCCTAATATCTAATCTAAACCTCTTTCAGCATCATAAATCAGCACTGAATGTTGATTGGGTTTTGATAAATTTAAGAGATTGAGCATATTTAAGTCACGCAAAGATGAATATTTTGTCTTAAACATTTTTTTGCAGCTGTTGTCTTCATTTTTTCAACTCTTTAATGTGACAGTTAATATCAGCAATTAATTAATGTGGCAAATAATAGTACAAGACTTCTTTATGTGCTGTTTTCATCCTGGCTCTTCAGTCAGTACAGTGAGAAGAATTTTTTTCAAGTGATTTTTTCTGTCAGAGCTGTAGTAGACAGATGACTCAAAAAAAGTGAAAATTCTGAGTTTTTGTCTCTTGAGAACAATTGAGATAAAATAATTTGTTCAACTTTGAACAATGTTGGACTTATTTTTTATCTAAATATTAAAAATCCTTGGAAGAGATAAGATTATTTTAAAATTATTAATGGATTTTTTCCTTTTTTTTTTTTTTTTTTTAAGAGAAAGGGGTCAGAGATCTGAATGTTGAGTTCTTCCAGAATTTGTTTTAATTGGACCAGATTTGTCAACAGTAAAAATAAAAAGTTTTGTCTCCCAGGAGATGTGCATATGATAGACTAAATGTCATAATGATGTGAACAAATGAGATGTAACATGCACGGAAAATATATGTTTTCCATTAAATTTCCACAGAAATGATTGAAAATGTCTTGGGAATTATTTAAGCAATTTACAATATTGTTTAAAAAGGTACATCTGGGCACACTGAGTACAGTCTTTTGTCGTTCATTAGCAATGTATTTAATGAGGGTTTTTTTAAGTGATAGATAGTTAAGGTAACAGACAAGTGACAGATTGTTTGTCTTTAATGATTTCCCTATTTCAGGCCCATTACAAAGCAATTAGAAATCTGACAGCATTTTTACTCTGCATTACTGATCATCTAAAGTGATGAGAAATGAGAGGTGATGAATATTAATTGTATATTTTCATATGATTATCATAAATTATTACCTTGTCTAGTGCGCTGCAGGTGGAGTAAAATCAATGGATGAAAACGGATGAAAATTCAGTCAAATATGATAATTTGAAAGATTTCATGACTTAGTTTTTGTCTTTAAAGTACAGTGTCAATCAGTCTAAACCAGGCATGCATTAACTGAGGGAAATACTCTTACCTTTCCTTGCTTTGCTGGCACTGAGCAGGGTGGCTTTTACTCCTGTGTGCTGGGACAATTTACCTCTCTTTTTCAGCCTGCCAAATTTACCCTGAATTTTACCTATTCTTCTCCAACTTTCTGCCATAAGTATTTACACATTGTTTGACCTTTGGAATATGCAACTTCTATAATTTACAACATCTAATTTTTTATAATGCACCCCCTTAATTTACAGTTAGTGGAAAAACTGTAAAAAGAGATCACAGATTCTCCAAATCAGGTATCTAGGCAGTGTGGTCACTGTTGGTGTTTTTCCTGAGAAAATCTGGTTGAGATGAGTTATTCAAGATCACTTTAGTCTTCTAAGACAAAGACAAGAGTGATACACCATTTATCTGGGATCACAGTCCTTACCCATGAGAAAATGACATTTTTTCCTCATTTCCCTGCACATTCTGGCTCAGAGAAGTGAGCAAAATGGGTGAACCATAAAAAAGAAATTATTATGTTGCTAAGTCTATCAGAGTTCATGTATTTGAAGTCAAATGAAAACTGCAAGTGCAAGTCTGTATTTTCATCTTGATTTTCAACACTTGACTTTGCAAACTGGACAATTTTAAAAAATTGCATTTGAAAACTCACTTTATTATCATATTTTGTCTTCCAATGTTAGTAAGAAAGAATAGGGTTGGAGTGTTTTCTCGTGGTGGAAAACCTGACAACCGTCTCCTGTATTAATGTGGTTTCTTTTATGAGCACAAAGCCAGGATTAAACATGTACTTGGCTTTCTATCTCTGGTAGTGACCGATGGTGGAATGAAAGGGTAACAAAAACAGCACTAGTGCAGAGAAAACCTCCAGGTGTTAAATCCTTCAAGACGTGGTTTTTTGGTACATGGAATAAAATCCATCCTGGTCTAACAATCTGTAATTACCAGCACACTATTGTTTGAAAATGGGATCTCATTCATCAGTAAACTACCATTGCTTGGCCACGCTTTGTCAGTATGGTATATTCTAATCCCCGTTTTCATCATAATGGGATTTCCTTTGGGATAGTCTCATGCTATGAAAGGCCTCATTCACATCCTGAGTGCTTGTTGATGGAAAAGGTAGCACATTTAGGCTGGTACCACCATGCCCTTCCTGCTGAGGCCTCATGATCATCGTAAGGAATCTTATTTATTCTGTCTGAAGTCAAGGTCCAACTCTTCAAGTTTAGATTTTAGATTTTACCTACATAAAAATCAACTTGTTTTTTTTTCCTAGCTCTATGCCAGTACACACTGTAGTAACTGTTTTCAGATTTTGTAATCTCAGTCCTGGTTTTGTCATGTAGGCTCAGTGGAATTCATTAACAATGTATTCCATCATGCTCTGTGAGACTAAGAAATTCTGCAATACGCATTGTTCTCAATATCCTTCTGCACCTCTGAAAGCAAAGAGTACCACTTTCCTCTTTTCATGTCTGTATAAAACACAGAACAGTTTTAATGTCCTTCCACTCTCTCAGTATTGTATTACAGTTATGCCTGTATTGCACATGGGTTTTTCAAACAAAAGGACCTGTTTTCTTCCTCTCCCTCTTGTGCATATGTTCACATTCTGCACAGTCACATGCTGCTAACCATGTGTATAGAGACACATGTTGTGTCATATTTCTCCTTTTTTAAAATTCCTGTGAAGAAAAGACTGAATAAGACTCCTTTTTTGATAAACCTTTATCTTTATTCTGACTTTATTCATCAGTATTCAGATGTTTGAATACCCTTATTAGAAATGGGTCTGTTTAATGTTACTTTTGTTACTTGCTAATGCAAAGTGCAATATACACAAAGGCAAGGGAGCAGCAACTGTGGTGTGGATAAGGCTTGCAAACATAACAGATTGACAGCATTTCACAGTTTATGTTAAAGCCAGCTTCTTGAGGAAAGTAATTATAAAATGAAATATTTAATTCTGATATTTAGATTATTCATTTTATTTCAATTGGCACTTTCCAAAATAATTGGATGTGTTTCCGCATGTTTGTTAAAGAAAAGTGATGGGATAATTGGCTTTTTGCTTATTTTCTTTAAAGATACAGTTTATAATTTATCATACTTCTGATTAACACATTTCTATTATGTGAATTCTTTTAAAGACTAAAATACTTTCCAAGTGAGACAACAAGCAGTAAAGTCCTTTTAGTATTGCAGGGAAGGATATACCTGCTGTACCTCAAAACCGTTTCATTAAATATTCCATATTACATATATTTTTCAGTCTTACCTCAAGGAAAACTTTTGTCTCTTCAGCTTGAACTGAAGGATATAGATACATCTGAAGATACACCTGTGCTGATCCAAGGGCCAGTTGCCACTGAAAATGGCAAAGTTCTTCTGCCATTCCTTCTTCACTTGCTTCATTCATGAGCTCTTGCTGCCTTTGCACCAGCATCACCTTTTGTGTGACCACAAAATGAAGTAGTTCATGAAGACAGAGGGGCAAAGAATTACTCTGCTCTGCTTTGCTATTTTATTGTTACCTTCACGTTGATTGGTGGGGGGGATGTTTTCCATTGATATTTCAGGGAAGTTCAGGGCTAATTGTGTTAGACACTGCACAGAAATATCATTAACAAAAATCCTGCTAGCAAAAAGCCCAAGTCAATCAAGTTACCAATCTGTATCAATCACTTCTAGATATCAATCAAAAAGCCCAATCAATCAAGTGACCAATCTGTATCAATCAATTATATAGATTCTAAGTATGTCCAAAAGGCAGTGTCATAGGTTTATGTAAATTCTGATCTGGACAGAGGCAATTTATCTGAATGTCTAGTGCAAAGTTATTTTCTCCTAAATTACAAAAAGAAAAAGAACCCTTCCTATTAAAATAAGTAAAATTCTTACAAATCTCCAAATTTCTTAGTGATGTCTTGGTAGAAGCAACTCTTGAAATACTGTGCAGCTGTGTTTTGTTTTCAGTATGAGTAGAGGAGATGGAGGATAGCAGGGAGAAGACAAGAAGAGATGGATTTATTGAAAATTCGTATGGCTTGATTCCAGGTATATCTAATTTGATTGTATAGATAATTGTATATATAATCAGATTAATCTCAATCCACAAAAAGTGTAATTGCTCTACTTACAGCTTCCAGATTTCCCCTTCAGTTTCTAATTTTGCTACTCCAGAAAAGAGAAATACGCAAAGTATAGAGAGATTCCAAACAAAACTGTCTGAATTTCACCATGTTCTCAAAAGCTGTAGAGAAAAGAGTGATAGAAGATTAGGTCATTTTTTTAAAATCAATATTTGATCGTCAACCTTAACAATTAAGAAAAAGCTTCTGCTTTCATTTTATGGCAAACAACAGAAGTCTACTATGTGCTCAGGAAAAATGCCATATGGCATGTGCATCCTCACAAAAAAAGCGATGAGCTTTAAACTTTGCAAATGTCTTTGTGCCACATGGATGCACAGCCTGTATTAGCAAAAAAAGTATGAGTAAAGTCATGGGAACTTTTCACTCATGTCATATGTCAAAGATGTTTAGTTTGCTGCTGTGTGATAAATTGAAAAATATAATTGAGTAAATATTTTGTTAGCCTCACTCTCAGAATAAGTATGAAGAGATGTATAACATTTAATATAATTTTGTATTTATATTTTTGTTTGATGTACCTTCAGTTTCAAGTTAAAGGAAAAATAACTCAAAACCCTACAGATATGCTGATTTTCAACTTCCATCTTTATTTAAAATTTTAGCACTGAAAAGTGCAAATCCTTAATTCCGGATCCATCTGCAGCTGACTTAGTGGTCCTGGAATCTAAACCAATTTGGTCTTTTCACATTTCTTTGTCTCTAGATGCCAAATCTTCCTTTTTGGTCAAACACCAAACTGGGCAGAGGCAGGCATGGGGCTGTGCCAGGGCAGATCCCGGGATGCAGGGCAGGGATGGGGCTGTGCCGGGGCAGATCCCGGGATGCAGGGCAGGGATGTGGCTGTGCCAGGGCAGATCCCGGGATGCAGGGCAGGGATGGGGCAGTGCCAGGGCAGATCCCGGGATGCAGGGCAGGGATGGGGCTGTGCCGGGGCAGATCCCGGGATGCAGGGCAGGGATGTGGCTGTGCCAGGGCAGATCCCGGGATGCAGGGCAGGGATGGGGCTGTGCCAGGGCAGATCCCGGGACGCAGGGCAGGGATGGGGCTGTGCCAGGGCAGATCCCGGGATGCAGGGCAGGGATGGGGCAGTGCCAGGGCAGATCCCGGGATGCAGGGCAGGGATGGGGCTGTGCCAGGGCAGATCCCGGGACGCAGGGCAGGGATGGGGCTGTGCCAGGGCAGATCCCGGGATGCAGGGCAGGGATGGGGCTGTGCCAGGGCAGATCCCGGGATGCAGGGCAGGGATGGGGCTGTGCCGGGGCAGATCCCGGGACGCAGGGCAGGGATGTGGCTGTGCCGGGGCAGATCCCGGGATGCAGGGCAGGGATGGGGTTGTGCCAGGGCAGATCCCGGGATGCAGGGCAGGGATGGGGCTGTGCCAGGGCAGATCCCGGGATGCAGGGCAGGGATGGGGCTGTGCCAGGGCAGATCCCGGGATGCAGGGCAGGGATGGGGCGGTGCCAGGGCAGATCCCGGGACGCAGGGCAGGGATGGGGCTGTGCCAGGGCAGTTCTGGAGGGCAGAGAAGGTATGGGGCTGTGCCAGGGCAGATCCCGGGACGCAGGGCAGGGATGGGGCTGTGCCAGGGCAGTTCTGGAGGGCAGAGAAGGTATGGGGCTGTGCCAGGGCAGATCCCGGGACGCAGGGCAGGGATGGGGCTGTGCCAGGGCAGATCCCGGGACGCAGGGCAGGGATGGGGCTGTGCCAGGGCAGATCCCGGGACGCAGGGCAGGGATGGGGCAGTGCCAGGGCAGATCCCGGGACGCAGGGCAGGGATGGGGCTGTGCCAGGGCAGATCCCGGGATGCAGGGCAGGGATGAGGCTGTGCCAGGGCAGATCCCGGGACGCAGGGCAGGGATGTGGCTGTGCCAGGGCAGATCCCGGGATGCAGGGCAGGGATGTGGCTGTGCCAGGGCAGATCCCGGGATGCAGGGCAGGGATGGGGCTGTGCCGGGGCAGATCCCGGGACGCAGGGCAGGGATGTGGCTGTGCCGGGGCAGATCCCGGGACGCAGGGCAGGGATGTGGCTGTGCCAGGGCAGATCCCGGGATGCAGGGCAGGGATGGGGCTGTGCCAGGGCAGATCCCGGGACGCAGGGCAGGGATGGGGCTGTGCCAGGGCTGTGCCAGGGCAGATCCCGGGATGCAGGGCAGGGATGTGGCTGTGCCAGGGCAGATCCCCGGATGCAGGGCAGGGATGGGGCTGTGCCAGGGCAGATCCCGGGACGCAGGGCAGGGATGGGGCATCTCCCGCGGGCACCGAAGCAGAGCTGGCCAGATCCCGGCAGCCGAGCCCCGGGAGCGGGATGAGCCGGGGCCCTTCCAGCCATCCCATATCCCTGGGGCTGCTGCCCTTGTTTCCCTGCCTCACCGAGGATCCTGGGAGCAGATGGCAGCCTTGCATTCTCACTGTGCAAGTGTAAGTGGCGCTTCAAACTTATACAGCGTTTTTTTGGCCTTGTTACATACTCAGCCAGTAATACTGTGCTGATACACCACTTGTGGGTTTCTTTGGGAGCTTTATTTTCACCAAGGACGGGTATGTTCTCTTTTTTTTTTTTTTTTTTTTTTTTTTTTTCCCCCTAATCTCTTTTCCATAGTGTGGCAGTTTTTTTCCTCAGGCAAAGAGATTTCTGCCTGTTCCAGGCACAGAGAGAAACTCCATTCGTCTGGTGCTTGGGGAGAGACAGAAGAGATTCATTGGATGCTGGAGAGTTTCTTGGTTAAATAAGAAGAGATAGAAAATTATCTCATATTATTGCTATAACCAAGAATTTTTCAAACATTTTTCTTCTGCTCTAAGCACCACTTGCCTTCCTGAGCGGTCTGGTCTCTTTTCTTTTCTTAAGCATGCTGGAGAAAAACTTTCATAGCCAGAGATCTGTGGGATGCCAGGGCTTCAGTGGAGAAGTGTCAGAGAAAGGAGGAACAGTTTCTTTCTATTCATCAACTCAGAGATGCAGGAGAAAATTTTCATTCAAGCCTTTGGCAAAATTCCAATAAATGTAGTGGGACATGACTTTTACAGACAGCCTGTACTTATTAGGTTATTACTCAGCATGCACTCCTTTAGAATGGATTGTAGTTTCATGATAGCCTGTAACTGGAAGAATGTTAGGAGGAAACAGAAAGATCTGGTGGTATTTTTTTTTAATAAAAGAAAAATAATAATCTCTTCTTTCCTACTGCTGTATGAATTGAGATCAGTTCAGGACTTTGTTGAAGAAAGTCCTTCTCAAAATGATGCAGATTATGTGTGTAAAGCTGTCCTTTGTTGGGTGAGTTATTATGAAAGCAGTTTCCCAAACACTGAATTTGATTAACTATTAGGCTTTGGGTTTTAATCATGTAAATAGTGTATTTTGTGGGTTTCTTGTATAATAAAATGAAATCCAGAATTTTCACAAGTCTTATGAAGATGTTAGTGAAGACCTGCAGCAGAAAATGTTTCAAGACTATAATGTATGAAATATCCTGTGCTCAACTATCAATATGAAGATATATTAATATGGTTATCTGGAGTACACATGCGCATAGTGCAAAAATATTGTAAATGCAAATACAGTTGACTGCTGTAACAAATTATGGATAAATATAAGATTTGCTTAATTCCTCCATCATAGTTAAGATCTGATATTGCCATTATTTTAATTTTTAATACCTTTGATAGATAAACAAAATGCCTTTGCTGTTCAGACAATGTTTATAATAATAAAAAAAAAGGTAGATTGAAATGGGAGAACATTGAAATAAATCACTGTATTTTATGAACAACTACTGAAATAAAATAAAGCAAAGAATACATGCTTGTCAAATATGCAGTGTAAATAAATAATTTAGGTGAAACTGAATGACTAGAAGTAACAAACGGATGACCAAATAATGAAGGGCTAAGGGTTGGTTGTTACATCTGATGTACTTCATTATAGATCGTAAGTAATTGCTATCCATAAAAAATTCCATGGCTTCTGTGTGAGAAAAAGAGACAATTTGACAGGCAACACTGGTAGTAAGAGACAGCAAGCACAAATCCTTGGCAACTGTCATTATCCTGCTGTTGGATTCACATCCCAAACTGTGGGATAACTTTGACCTGTATCGCTGTTGCTGAACCACCGTCTGTTAAAGTAACTGCATTTTTAACTTAGCAAAGGAGAATATTAGTCAGGGGCAGATTTATGCCTTATACAACAGTGTGGACTATTTATTTATTTTTGGAATGCTTTTGCTCTCTATTTGAAAAGAAATATGGAGACCTGCTTTAGTTAGACAACAATGAATAATGAGAAAACTGCACAAGAGGAGTAGAATAGAAATTTTGAATTTCAGAATGTAGAACTAACTGAAAGTAGAAGTTCCTTCTGTAACAATTACAAAAATACCTCAGTGTTTTGGCCATGAATAAACCAAAGTTTGATTGCTTTTAATATTCTGATACTTAGGAGTTACTTGATTATGAAAGGACAATGAGGGCTTGATCTCATCCAATTTCTTTCTTTCTTCCTCTTGATCTTTAATACTGCTCTTGGCACAGTTACACTTGTGCTGATTTGGATCTTCCAAAGACTGGATAAAATTGGTTTCCTTGATCTTCATATGGGTGAATATTACATCTAGACTTTTAGCCTATGGTATAAAGTAATCTTGTGTCATTAATAGTAGCCCCAAATTGAAAGTTGAAGGCTTTTATTCTCACTATTTTTAATGTTTTTATGCAAGTAAAACCTTTTTTTTTTTGAGCTTAGGAGATAATTCAATGTTCATTTTGCATGAGGAAGGCTTGCACAGGCTCTGTGCTAGTGCAGCATAGCTGAAATACCTGCTCTACTTCACCATAATCCTGTCCTACAGCACTTTGTGCATTGCCCTTCTGATCCCTGCTTGTGCAAAGATTAATTGAGTCTAAATCTGAAATACTGTTTGCAGAAATAAGAATCCGGATGAAAGTATTAACACAGTTTCATAAGGCATTTTGCAGTTTTAATTAAGATGTAGGCTTTTCTGAACTCTGTACAGTCAATTAATACTAATTTACAGTAGTTGAAAGAGCAGAGCAAAAAGATAAGATTTTAACTACTTTTATTTTTTACATACATTTGTTTCATGAAATGTTCCCCTCCCTGTGTGAAGAAAACTTAAAATATTGAAGGGAAGCAAAGCTCTAAATAACTTGTTTGCCCACAGCATTCGCCTGCCATCAGCAATGGTATCAAGAAGGTCAAGACTTCAACATTGTTCTCCACATCAAACAAGATCAGTTCAGAGCTGCGATGGAGCATCAGATGTATAGACAGCCACAAATCAAGCAGTACACACAATTTCTCTCTTATATCACCATCCGAGAGAAACAGAGCTGAAAGTGTTCCCACAGGTCAGCCAAGGTAATCAAAGCTCTCCTCTGTTGCTTTTAATCAAGGGTGCTGCAGTTCAGTCACCTGGTAATGATGATTCAGTTGATATTCTAATTTTTATTAAGATTTCTTGACCTAGAAATTTGTCAGAGTATATAGCTTTTAAAACCTTATTGATTCCAATCAAACATTCCTGGAAGACAAAATTACAATGAATCAGGCATCCCAGTCCGCTTTACAAATTTTTAAGACTTAAAAATAGATAGGTAATCGCCAAGAAGCTGACCCTTCTGTAAAGAAGAATGTGATTCTCCATAATTAATCCAAAATGAATTGATTCTGTCTGTTGGGGAAATACAAGGGACCAATTGGATTTTGCAATGTACCATAAAGGTGATTAAAGAAAAGACAAAAGTGTACTATAACGTGCTTAACTTAGATGTCCTTATCAAAGGCTTAGTGTCTTCTGTTTTGAGGGAGGAAATTGGTGTAAACTGCAACAAAGCTTGATGATTAGGGTTATCATGGTATCCCTGTATCCCTTGATTTGGGATCTCAAATAGAAGTCAAAGGGCTCTAATTTTTTATTTTGTAGCTATTTTCTGAAAGGGCTTTTTCCAAAACCCTAAAGTTTTTGTAATTGCTGATTTTGTTTAATAACATGTGTATATTAATATAATGATGCCCTGGTGTATGAAAGTAATTTCTAGTTCCTTTTCAAGGGGCCGCATTCTGGCTTTCTTATTTTGTGATACAGTACTCAGCACTGAAGTAGCTACATTGATTTGATAGCATGACTGACTTTGGAAAATCTAAAAAGGAGATTAAAAAATCTGGGATTCTTATGTAGTCATTTTGCCATTCAAGAAACATGGAAACTTGATTATGTTTCTTGAATGTTTGGAAAATTTCCAAAATTTTTTAAGGGAGAGGTATTCACATCTTAGGCCTCAAACAACTTTCGAGCTCTGCATGGGAACTTCTTGTTGAAGAGGAGAGACACCATGTGTCACAAATGTTCTTGCTGAAATATGACATTTTGTTATAAATCTGTTTTCCTCTCCTTTTCTTTTTCTCTTTAAAAATAGTCTTACTATTCTTATGAATATATGTTTCTATTAAATAAAATATTCACTATTCTTTTGTGTTATTATTCAGAAGATGTGATATAAACATTTTAAAGTAGTATCATGATGCTTTTAAACTGGTTATTAGTTTATTTAATTTTATTCTGGCAGCTCTATTGAATATGTTTTGCTATCTGGGAAACAGAAACAATTAACAATAAGCCTCACTTTGCAGTCACTGTAAATGCATAATTGCTGTCAATTGGATTGAAATTTCGCCCTAGAAAAGACTGTCACCAGTTCTTACTTTTTAAACTAGAAGCAATAACCTACATATTGAAATACTGAAAAGCTCTCTTTAATAAGGAGTTTTCTCAGAATCTATTTTTTTCCTATATTGATGTGAGCTGCTGAATTTCAAAAAATAAATTGGGTGATTTATTTTCTTGTGATGTTCTTAAGACATTTCATAAAAATGCACAGCAAGTACTTTCCAGCAAGTGCTTTCCAGTATTTCAGAAGTTCAGAATAAACTCACTTTGGGACAGGTTAAGTGTATTTTGTTTAGAAGAGTTCAATTTCTCTGTATTTTCTATATTTATGATTTCAATGCAGTGAAATACTTCTTACACTGTGAGGAATTTTAATGACTGAATGCCCAGATTGTCTTCTTACACAACTATTATAGAAGTTCTAAAAAAAAGTTAAGAAAATAATATTGGATTGTTTCTTTCATATGCTAAACTGGATTTTCTTTTTAACAGAATTAACTGTGCTCTCTGTTTCAAAACTCATGTCATATCCACAGGGCATTTGAAGTATCCAAAATTATTAAACAGCAGCCAAATGTAATCAAAGTCACAGCTTAGAAAAATGGCCCAAGAAAGATTTCTTTGCTGCAGTTTCCATGTCCTTAATTAAGCCAGTAACCTCTAATACAAATTTTCTTGCATGCATATAGTTTCTCTGTAGCTTTAGCTTCAAACACTAATGCAGATCCTTTTTTGCTTTAAATTAAGCTTATATGAAACTTTTCATCCTTTGTATGCTGTTTATAAAAAGCACGACTTGTTAAAAATGCTTATAAATGCTAAGTGAAATAAGTTACAGAATTAAGTACAATATTATTTGACATATAAAAGGAAGGAGCACAATACTTTTAAACCAAGCTTTTAAGGTCATGTGTGTTTCTCATCCTGTGATTTCTAGCAATAATTAATAAAACTCTGAATTAATTAATCGTAGTGCAGTTCATACGTTCAGTAAATGAATTGAGAGTGGATTTTTTTTGATTTCCAGATTTATTTGTCCTTACCCCTTGCATCCATTTAGCTGCTGGAGGAGTGCTCCGAGGAGCTGACTCTGAACATGGCTGCACAATGAGAGTTCTTGGCAGGCGGCACCGAGGCATCAGAACCAAGCACAGACCCCACGTTGCAACTGGAGAAACATTTCTGTGGCCATTCAAAAAAAACCCCAGAAGGTAAAACCCCGAAACCAGAACTGAAAACCCCCAGCAAATGGCTTAAGGGGTGCAATTCAAAATTATTTTCATCCTGCCTTTTTGCATGGTTTAGCAAAACTAATGTTTACTCATTTACAGCTCAGTAAGAGGATAATGTGCTTAATGAAAGAAAAATCTACTGACAGCCACATTTATTGCCCTTCATTAGCATTGGTACTTAATTTAATATAGATCTGAATAGACATTAGGGAGCCTGCAGGAGGTTAAATGGTGAAAATGTAAAGAGATTATTGAATTTACTGTTTGGTTTCAGTGACATCAAACAGACATAATTAATTAGGTTTATTACACTAGCAAAAATAATCCAGAATGTAAGATTGGATTCATTAATGCTGTCGTTTAATATTTTTTTGGACATTTAGTAGAGCAATATGTAATATCTTCTTTCTTATGCTTTCTAAATTTTAGACTGTTTGGTGAGACCATTATTAAAATTCTTCTTTGCTCCCTCTTATTCTTTTACCAAAATAGTAATTATGTTTTAATTTTTAAGAGGGGTGAAAAATATTTCTGAATCCTCTACAGTTTAGATATTAATGTAAATGTTTGCGCTGTGATTTTAAGATCATGAAGTACCTTGTGAGATTGCTGCTGCAAATTCATGGCAGCATTTTAAAACTGTAGCTTAAGTAGGATTCACCAAACTGAATATACCACTTGGGTATTTTATCAAACTATCAATTCAGTCAATATTTGTGATAAAGAACTGCTAATTAATACAACCATAAATATTCTAAAAAGCAAAACTATTATGAAGATGCTGTATATGTAGGTAGGAATCTACAGTTCGAGTATACAACTCCAATGAGAAATGTAAATAAGATGAATTGTTTAACATAAAATGAAATGTCTGATTTTTTATAATCTTGTTGTAGAAAATTGTGTGATAGGTTTTTTTAGAAAGTTAGGGATTGCAAAGAAAAACAGGAGCAAATCATTCACATAGTTTGCATATTTTGTATATATATAGTATGTATTTTATACACAGATTTCTTTGCATTTTGGGGCAATTTTTTTATTATGTGCATTCTTTAGAAAAAAGTCTGGTTTTATTCTTCTACATAGTTTTTCAGTAGCATTTCTTATCTTGGGAAGTATTAGGGGACATATTTTAGTATTAAATCATTCATTCAAAATTTCAAAATATACAAGTGATCTTTCACTAATTCTTTTAGAGGTTGATAATACTACAAATACACTTTAAGAAAATGTCTATGTCATACTCATTACTGGCCATTTCACAAAAAAAATCACTATTATGTAGCTCTTTCTCTAAACAGAAACATCTAACATTAATTATGGAGTCCAGTAATTAAAGGCTTGTTTACATATTCATGGAGGGATTTATGAAGGAAACTTATGTTAGTAAGCCTGTGCCTTACATAATCAATTTAATACATTATAATCTCCTTTTAATAACAAAAATTATTCTGAGTACAATTCAGGTGATGGAATCACCAAAATGGCTGTAATTAATGGTCTGCATATTCAGAGAAAGGCACAGATCACTGTTTTTATTCTTGCAAAAGTGTGTGATAAATCTGCTATTTGTGCTGTATGAATCATTTACACAATCCTATTATTGCAGGATTTTTGTAGGAGTACTGCTGTTTGTCACAAAGTCTTCACTGGTACATGTATTCTAGTTTCTCCATGCGTATGACTTGAGGGTTTTGATAGATTTTCAAAGTCATTAAGTGAGTCTTTTTTTCTTTCTCTCATTTTCCTCTTGCAAGCCAAGTTCAAAACAAAAACTTCTGTGCTTTGTCTGTGTATCTTTGGCTGTGTTTCATTGTGACATGCACTGCTGTTCTTTTAGCACCAAAATGTTGGCACACATTACTGAAAATTTCACACCATCTCTTGCTGGATCAGCAAGCTTAACCTACCAAAATCTGGTGTTGTTGAATGGTTTTTGACTGATAATCAATCTTTTTGCTGCTCGACAGTTGTTGCTGGGACACAGACTAGAGCAGGTGGCAGATGTGCCTTGTCTTTTGAGAAAAGAAAGAGTAGGTGAGCTTGGGCACAGAGTAGCATATTGTGTGTCCATTAAAAGGGTAAGTATAACAGCAAAAAGTCACTGCTATAAGTAGAAAAGCCACCAACACCAGAAAATAGGCCTTTTAACATCCCTGTTTACAAGTTTAACAGAACTGAAAAATGACAGTTCATAGTGTAGAATTCCACATGCTCAAAAATCAGAACCAACGTTAAAAACATTCACAATTTCTCTGTAAAACATTCCACAGTATCTTTTTTTTTACTTTAAAAAAATTATTTATACATATAATGAATGGTAATGTACAGATTTTTAAAAAGCTGCAGTGTATTGAAGATAGGTTTTAGAGGTGTTTAGGGACAGGCAGTACCTATTTTATATTTTCTTTCTCTAGCCCAAGATGGGGCAGAGAGCAGAGAGTGGTGTGAGTGGTCAGTATAAACACACTGATGGCTGCATTTCAGTCCTGAGCACACAGGTAACCAGGTCAAATGTCAGCAGCAAATTTTTTTTTACGTGGGAATGGAAGATCAGTGATATAGTGTAAAGCCCTGGAATTATGTACAAGTGATGCCATGGAAATCAGACAGACTTTTTACAGCTGTAGTTAGACATAGATATTTGCAAGGGCAACACCTTTGTAGAAATTTGTGTTTCAAGTACAAATTACAAAGTTTGTCAGAACTGTATCACCATGCATGTACTTTCATTGCTTCAAGTGGCATCAATACCTGGATGAAGTCTGAGTGATGCTGATGTCTTTGTTTATTGGGATTTAATAATCTTCTCATCTTTCTAAAATACTAACATTTAACTTGGGGATTTGATTAAGTGAAGAAGGATTCAAATGTAAGGTGAGGTGACAAATTGCATGATCTGGGATAAAAATTGAAAGCCATTGCTGCTTCTAATTTAATTCAGTATTTATAATAAATACATGTGACATATCAGTGACAGGGTACCATTCCAACAGGAATTTGGCAAACAAAAATGTGTCAAGTTTCAAGCATTTAAAACCTGTTTTGGGGGGGACAATTGGGGAAACTAGTGTGGTGCAGAACTGTGCCAAAGAGCTGATTCTCTGTAGTGTGTAGCTCCTGCATGTCATTTGGTGATGGTCAATGGTTGTATTTAATTAACTATTCCTCCTTGGAAATATATGGAAGCACACATACTTCAGTGTTTGTTTGCAGAAAAATATATTTAGCAATTGCTGAATTGCAAAATATAGTGGGTATTTTATTTATTCTTTTATTACCTTGTATTTCTCCTGCCAGTTTTTATTGTACCTCCACCCCTCATTTCAATTGAATTTCAGGTATTTCCAGTGCACTGCTTCATGCTTTCTTCGTTATTTACCAATTTCTTCAGTTTGTACTATCTTACTTCTACTGAATTTAACTGCAGTGACTTTAGCAAACTTGCTGAGTAAAGCAATCAATTTGCTATCACTCCTTCATAAAAAAAAATGTGCATTTCAGTCATGCTATTGTGGAAAAAATGGTTTCTTGAACACTTCATGTTCCATTCAGCAATTTTTCAGTTTCTGTATTTGCCATTTACCAGGATCTTGCTTCAGAGTGTGATTACATTTAAATGTAGGACATCTTTTCTGCAAGGAGTGTCAGTGAAAAGATGGATTCTAACTATTGATCAGTTTGGAAAGGTTTAAATTCCAAACAGCATTCTAAGAACTCTAGGGCTTTTTCTCATCAGCAAATAAAAATTAAAGTTGTCACATTTTATTTTTCAGAAAAAAAAAATCTTCTCTTTGAACTTGAAATTAATACATTTTATTACAAAATTTTCTGTAATGACTGTATTATATGTTATTATTTCATTTATACTGGATTTTGCATGAAAAGTACCCATAAAATATGCAGCAATATGTAAATCAACCTATATTATGAGCTTATCCTTGTTTTAGGTTGGAGATCTCAAGACCTAAAACAGAGATGTATTGTAAGATATAGATGTTTTCTCTTGCATTATCATATATTATTGTGGAAATAATCAATATAGAATTGATAATTTCCACAATAGCTTGATCATATCCTGAAAGATAGAATAACACAACCCTTCTCTTTTGAGAGGGATGCCAGCAACATCTAGAATACACTTTGAGGGCTTCTCTCTGAAAACAAATTTTACTCTTTTATTGTGGAAAATTCATATTCAAATTATTATTACAGATTCTTACAGCCTTTTTATGTTATGAGGGACTTTTTGAAATCTGGAAGATGTCAGTTTAGGAGCTTCTTTAGCATCCTTCACAATACTGAGGTCTCCCTTCCAGCTGCTCAGTGGCATTGAAATCTTTAGGTTTTTCGGGGGTTTTTTTTTAATATACAGGAATCTAGTGGTAATAGATATGCCACTCTAATATGCCCTGTTTTTTCTTCTTTAGATTTTTCCCTTAGCAACCTCTACTACTTCCTTTGGCATAAGAATCAAAGGTTCATGTATCAACGAATCACAAAATTGCAGAATCACAGAATATGCTGAGATGGAAGGGACCCCTCAGGATCGTCCAGCTCCTGGCCCTGCACAGGACCCTCCCCAAGAGTCACTTCATGTGCCTAGGAGCATTGTCCAAACTCTTCTTGAACTCTGGCAGGCTCAGCAGTGGTCCCTCAAGAGCTTCCACAGCAGATTTTGATAAATATTTTCTTCAGACGACACATACGTGGCCTTGTTGAAGCCACAATGACCACAGCAAATGTGTGTTGTCAAATTTTAACTTCCTTTCCTGGTCTTTGGCTTTACTGTCCTGTCCATTGGCCCTGGCAGTTTGTTAATGAGATATGAGAGACCTTTGTGACATACTTCAGCTCAATGCTGTTGCTAGGGTAAAGATATCTTCCACCACAATGGTTTGATTTCTGGGATCGAGCAATGGGCTTTAAGAAGGAAACACACAAACTTAACCAGATGTAAACTGATAGTCAAAAGTGATAATGAGTTTGCACACACATAAACACATAAGGCAGGTTGGTCAGGGTAAAAAACATCACCAGAGGGATTATTTCTTCAATAATACCTTGGGAAATTTTTTGCGATTATGTAATTCAAAAATGACATAAACGTAAGATTAATTATACAAATGGAATCGTTTAGATAGCCAGCTATCTATTACAGTGTGCTGCTGAAAAGAAATGTCTAAACTCTCTATATGGAGCTTCCACTTTTTCAACTGATTGTATAAAGTGATAATATCTATTACATTCCATATATATATATATATAAATGCCTTATTTTTTACCCTTTTACCATCTTAAAAAGCACTGCCTTATATTATACTTTGGTTTAGAGCAGCAAAGAGTAAGAGGTATTCATTGGTTAGGTGTCAGTACTTTCTTTTGAGGGATGCAGACTGATTCCATTCCCATAATCCACCTGAATTTAAAGAGAACTTAACTTCATTCACAAATTTCTACACTAGGCTCAGACTGTAAGATGTCTGGATTTGGCAGGGTGTCTTGCTGTATATTCTCATGATATCCACATCTGTAGGAATATAATAATGATAAAGAGGTCTGCAATAAAACTCTGTGTTTATAATACAAAAAGAATAGTGTTATTTTCTAGACTGGAAATACACCTTCCAAATATGGCTTAAAATTGTATGTTGAATAAAAGAATATGGAAACAATAAGGTACAGCCAAGCCAATTTCAATTTAAAATGTTTAAAATATAGCTCTGTTTGCCTAGGACTTGGTTGTGCTAACATATCCCCAACAGTATCCCAGAAGACAAATCCAGTGTAAATTTTGATACAACTTTAGGAATACAAAGAACCATAAGAATGGTTTTCCCTACCTTTCACATAGGAACAGATGAAGATCTTGGCCTGTAGAGCCTTTGTCCAATCCCTTTGCCCTCAGCCAGAGTGTTTAAATGAAACTTTCTTCAAGAAATGCCAAGCACTGAGACCTGTATCCCTACTAATCTGTAGATTGCAGTAAGAATCTGTTTAAGTTATGATTACATCTCTGATGCCAGATATAAAAACACCCTCAACCAGCCATGACAAATGGAGAAATTAATTCAAATCCTGAACAAGACCAAGAGTCTTCCAACCATTATCATTCTAGATCCAGTGCTTGTAAGTCCAAGAGAAAAAGGGAGAGGAATGGGAAGATAAATGTAAAAAAAGTGGGGTGACTAAGAGGCATTCTGCCTCTTCTCTCTGCCAAATGAAAGAAAATTGCTTGCATTGTAAGCCATGAACCCATCAACTGAACTTGGGATTGGCAGCCAAAAAGCCTGGAAGTTTTAACATTTCACCCAGTCTCTATAAGTTTCAATCATTCTGCATTTTTGCTGCAGTGTCTTCAAGGCTTGTCTTGTTTATTCTGTTTGGCGTTTACACCTGTTTAATCCCCAAATAATTTTATGTTTACTTGAGTGCAAATAAGGTAAGGATTCCTGTGAAATTGCGTGAACAAATGTTAATTACTTCTTTTTAACTCTTCCAACACCATTTTTTAAAATTTCCTCAAACAATTTTCTTTGCTTCTGGAGTGCTCAAGCGTAATCATAGGAAGTTTTGCTGGTTTTAGTGTTGATTACCTGTTCAGTTTGACATAGTAGCAGTTTTAGTTGGTAGTAATTTGCATATTTTCAATTCTTTCCCAAAATTACTTCATTTTTTGGAAAGGAATTATAGCATAATTTTTGTAAATTCTACATTTCAGGTTCCTGTCATACAAAAAATAATGAACAACATTGATCATTCATCAATGAACGTAAACTTTTAATTGTGTTTCACTAACACAATATAGAAGTACTTTCACAATCTGGGGGCCTTCTTTATTTTAAATGGGTTTTACTGCCATGACCTATATTCCTGAAGAGTTCATAGAAAAGGTCAGGGCGAGGGGATGAAGCTTGTTGATTGGCAGAGAAGATGGGATGTTTGTAATTTTAATCAAATTTAGTATTAAGACATACTTCAAATAATATGTCAGCCTAGTGTTAGTGAGTTTAAAATCTAATGACAACTGCTGTCGTTATTAGTTAAATATAGCCAACGTGCCTGTGGCAATAAATGATGACACTTCAGAACATGCAGAAACAAAAAGCTCTCAAGTATTTAGAGAGAAGGGAGTGACTGTAAACTTAGTTAAACACAGGAATGTGACCTGGGCATAATATGTTTCCCAAACAGAGAGGCATCTGGAACTTGAACAGAGAGCATAATTGAATGGAACATTATCTGTTCTTACTACTAGAGTTTAAATTTTAGGAAACTTGGGCCTGTCTTCCTATCTCGTAAATATTTATTAGGGAGTTTCATATTTATTATAACACTTTTACTGCAACATAAATTATATTTCAGATTCATGTCTCTGTTACAGTTCTGTATCCTTTAAAATGTGTTGCTCAATTTTTAAACTCCTAAAAAGTGGGAAATGAGAAAATTATGTCCTCTTGTTCATAGATGAAAATGTATTTTTCCAGACACTTAATTATGGATTCATCAAGTTTTGAAGTTTGCTCATGGCAGTGTTTGGTATTTATTTCTGTGAAGGTGAGGAAAGAGAAAGAAGTTAAAGCAGGATGTGTCTTAGTACAGTGGCATAATGTAATATATAGTGTACCATATCAATGTACTTGTAATATCATATGCTAATCCCTTTAAACCTATTAATTTATTGCTTTTTATCATTGAAGAAAGTTTACAAGTCTGTAAATCTTGTTTAAGCAGCAACAGCATAAAGGAATTGGGAAGGAAAGGGTAGAGGTGTCAGGAGAATAAGGAAACTGAATTTTTAAATCAGTTCAGTGTAACAGGAAATGCAAACGTGGACTCAGATCATGATCAGTGTAGTCCTCAGACAGGGACTTAGGGAATGTCATGTGAGGATTTTAGGGCTCTGTGACTTTATACTGTTACTCTACAAACGCCATTCTTTATTCCTAACAGTGAACCTCTAAGTCATCTTGTCATTAAGAACTCTTTTGCTGGAGGAAAGTATTTCTTGACACGTGAATTTGAACTGTATTTCTGCTATCTCGAACTGATTAGAGCTTTACAGCTGATTTAACCCGCAGTAACAGTGTTACTGTATGTTTGGGTAGGGGCTGCTTCCATTTAGGTAGTGTGTTCTGTTTATCTACACTTTTAAGTGTAATGTCAGTTTGCTGAGTTAATCTTCACTTTCTGTACCAAATTATTGACTATTGTTGCTGATCTTGTTTGAATAATTTGAACATCTAACATTGAGCATAACACCAAGAATATAATTTAATTTTTGAAAATTGTGGTAAATTCTGGCATAAAAAATTATGAAAAATATCCGTATAGAAATTAGGCTAACATTTGTAGTTTTGCAGTATCAAGCACTCAGTGTTAACATAGTGGTTATCAAATTAAGGTACATTAGAGTTGGTAGTAGCTTGTACAGTTGTCTGCTACACAGTGGCAGATTACTGAGAATCACAGGATAATTTGCCTTGGAAAGGACTTCTGCAGGTCACCTCATCAAATCTCCTCAGACAGAGATAACTTCAGAGACAAGTCTGAACATGAATAAAATCCACTTGTGTTGAAGCAGTGGTGGTAGGTCCTTGTAGATGATCTGAGTAACCAGTGCAAGAAGGACTTAAATGCCAAATAGCTTCCCTGTTTTTTTAATTGTAGTTGCTAGTTTTTCTCTCTCCCTACAAACCTTGGATATCTTCTACCATTCACTTCTATTTTTGCTCTATTTCTGTTACTTATCCTTGTCACAAGAAGGCATCAAATGAGATTTGGTGCTACAAAATCAAATGAGACTTGATGCCTCTTCTTAAATACCTTCTTTGGACATTATGTAAGTCTGGAGTTATAAAATCCTTACCCTAGTTGCAGATGAGTTCTTTATTGTCAATGATCTGCTGTTGGCCAGCAGAGAGATATCAGTGCAGCCTGCAAACTAGAGACTGTGGACCCTGTCCTGGGAATTGTGAAATGTGGAACTGACTGTCAGAATGAGAAGGTTACAGAATCTGACCCCCCTTTGCCCAGGAAATAGAAACACTTGGCCTCTCTATGAATGAGACTTTACCATGACTCTTCAGGTCATATTTTAATTTAAATGCTGATGTTTGTCTTACTTTGTAATGAACTCAGTGCTGTTGCTGTTTGTCTCTGCATTTAGTGTATCTGTGTTTAGTGTCTATCACTGAAGGATTTTTGCTTTGGAGGTTCCTGGTTTGTGAGCCCCAAAAGACTGGCAGATGCTGAATTACCAAATCAGACAGGATCATGATGCACAGAGGAGTCAATGTACAGACAATTTCAGGCAGCAAGAGTAATTTATTTTTGAAAATAAGGGAAGACAAAGACACTCAGGTACCTGATTTTATGTCTGTGCCACTCAGAAGTGGCAGAAGTTTATTCATTATCATGTAGTGCCTTCCATGCACATAAAAACCTCATTGACATCTTTTTCATGCAGGGCTAGGAACAAAAGTCGTGCTTCACATTTTTGGCCATGCAGATTCCTGGAGGGCTTATTCCTATTGTGCTTGAATCTTGCTAGCAGGCTTATCCTATAGAGTTTGACCATTTGTGTATAGAGTTGTCAAACAGACAAGTTTGACCTTTAGAACAGATCTCCAGCCAGCCTTGAGGGATACTGTGAGCATGACCTTAAAGTATGGACAAAATTTTTCTTTATCACATTCTTTGGTTTAGGCAGCTGTAATCTCCCTAAATTTGCCTTTAGGCATCTACTGGCTCTTATCATTCAATGCCAAATGATCTCTAAGTTTCACCTTATGTCATCTTTCATTACAATCTGAATCTGCCACTTCTTTTCCAAGTACCACACTTCTCAGGAGGAAACCAAACCCTTACTTAGTGTGGCATGCCTAAACTGAAAGCATCCTTTTGCTCTTGTATGACAAACAACTTGTAATACTTGCTTATATAACAAACAACACTTAATGTTTATCCAATAACTAAATAAATGGCTACCCCACCAAACTAGATTATGGTACAGACTAGATTTGGGAATGCAAATTAGAGCCTCCTCTTCTCAGGCTTAGGCATTTCTGAAACTTCTCTGAAAACATACTAATTCAAAAACTTACAAATGACAGTCAGTCCATCTTTTTACTCACTGCTGCTGAGATTTTGAGATCTGTTTTCCAGTGTTAGTAGACATATTTTTCAAGCATTAACTAAACTAGTTTTGCAACTGCCTCATTATTACAAGATCACTTTTTCCCCATCATCAGAAGTGGAATTCATGGGCAAGTCACAGGAAGGTGTGATTCAAGATGTGTTGTTCTTGTGAATTTTGAACTACATCACCCTTGTTGCTGCAGTCTCATATGACTTGAAACATGTACTGATGGCAGGACCATCAGTACAGTCAGTGAAGCCACCCTATATGCTGAATGGACAGGGTGTCTTTCACAGTCAAACAAGTTAATCTTTTCAAACAAATGGGGGTTATTAACATAAGCAATGTCCATAAGAAAAATGTCCTCAAAAACTTGTTCATGAAGACAAAGGAACTTTAATGTATGATTAAGTGGTTCTTATCCATATTGTCATCCATGTCCTTGTAGAGAGACTATTTCAAGCTCTTCTGTGAGATCCCCTACAATTTTTCAGGAGTCCAACTTCTAAAATTTATTTACTAAAACTTTCGTGCTTTCTCAAAGAATAATAAATCAATAATAACAAACTTTTCCCAATTGCTTAATAACAAGGACAGTGAAATACATGGAATTATTAATGTCACTTCTGCATTTCCTGACCTAGCATTGTTCCATTTAGCTGTGGCGGGTAAATGGATAAATGAATGATCTTCACCTGTCTGTATCCTACCTGGCAGTTTTACCTGTGCTGTGTGAAAGGCAATTCTGAGCCTGAGACTCTTCAGTACAGCCAGTGTCAGCAGAGTGGCATCCAAATGATGCTGGAATCAGTGTCAATGGGAATGTTTAGGTTTTTAGCAGAAGATTTTAACAAGTCCATACCAAGTGCACATGCCAAATTTCACAGCAACCATAGAATAACTTCCTGACAACAGCAAGGGCATTTTCATGCTGTTTAAAAAGTGGGGATAAAGCAAAATTCATAAATTCTACAAGGAAGACTAAGGGCTCTGGAGAAGAGAGCAGAAAAATGGAACATCTTTGTTACTACGTCTTCTGCATCTGTGTTCCCAAGTAGTCCAGTGCCAGGAAAACAGATATGTGCAAGGATGCAGTTTAGTACAGAGATCTTAATGTCCACACTATACACATTTTAAAAGACAATACCCCAAGCTATCTCTAGTCTGTAGTGTGGCCTTATGGAAGGGCTTTGGATCACATCCATTGCTCTAATTTCATCCAAATGATATCAGTTTGCATGCTTTGACATTGCTCTGTGATATGAAAAAAAGTACATTGAGTGGAAGCATTGAGTTCCTCATCTAAAAATTGCAGTCGTTGCTTGAACTACTGTAGATACTTCCCCTGGAAGAAAACAAACCACAATTGTTCAAGTGCAGATTTGAAATTCCTGTTCCTGTTGAGAGGAATGTTTGGTTACAAAACCCTTACTGGATTAATAATTTATCAATTCACATTCTCAGTCCTGGTAAGTTACAGTAGCTGTACTGAATTCAATAAAATTACCTGATTTACATTCACTGAGGATCTAATCCATGGACAGTCACTAAAGATATTTAATTGAGAAACTAAAACATGATTTAATGATGGGGTAGGTTGTTTTTTTTTTTTTTCAAATTGATTGCCAATATCAATGCTAATTAGATGATTAATTTTTTTGTCTTAGAATTTTAAAGTGCTATGAAAGGCTCAGCATTTTTACTTTACAAATGAGCCTTTATAAAGGCTCATTTTTACTTTAGTGGATTTAGAGACATTTATTAACATAATCAACATATCCTTTATATTTTATAATAATGTAGCCACATAATATAAAGATCTGTGAATTGAAACCATTTTTCAAAAGAATTGTCATGCATCTAATGTAATCCAACTGTAATAACAGCAGTATGAGGCTTATATTTTCAAAATTGTGTGTATAGACAGATTCCATTAACATTAATGGCAGTTACAAGTCTAAGGATCAAATTTTTCCTGAGTTAATCCTCTAACTCCCACTGATTTTAGGTATCTTAGATTACAGAATAATTTTTAAAGGCTTTCAGCTCCTAAATTTTTAAATATATCCAGCTCAGACTGAATTGTTATCATTCCAATGATTGTGTTTATTGGCACAGTTTTGATCCGTAGCTGGATACTGATTATACTTCTGCATGCAATATGCAACAGTCTTCTTTGAAGGTTTAATTGTAAGTGCATTTTGTGCAGTGGCACTACACCATTTAGAGGTCATTTTCTAGTGTTTGGAAAAAGAGGAAAACTAACAGTTGAAGTGAAATAAAAATGTCATTTATATGATGCAGTGTCAGATGTGGAACTCAAACAATGTACAAAAGGTTCGGACTTAATTTTTCTGAAGCAGAAGAAATGAGAGGCATTTCATTTTTGTAGGTGAGAAGTGAAATGTTCCTCTCTGCTCACTGATAGAGGCA
Source organism: Prinia subflava (assembly GCF_021018805.1). Taxonomy (NCBI): domain Eukaryota; kingdom Metazoa; phylum Chordata; class Aves; order Passeriformes; family Cisticolidae; genus Prinia; species Prinia subflava. The sequence goes on from NC_086251.1 coordinate 9,512,247, forward strand.
TGCTAAGGTGAATTTTAATTATGACTAAATTGTGGTATTACTCTTTCATACCCTGAACATCTGTTCCCTTCAGGAACAATGATTTATGCAGGCTATCACTGCAGACAGCTTGCTACAGCTTATGTCACGGTTAGTAGGAAGCTGGTGGTAGTATTTCAGAAAATACCAGCATCTAAGTGGAGACAGGCCAGTGTGTATTTTTAAGGTAGTAGAGAAAGGGGAGCATGATGTGTCTCTCTTCAATTTTGAAGCCAAATATTCACTTTACCTTTTTTTTTCTTTTTCCTTTCAGACCATCTGTCAGTGATGAAGGAAGTATCTTGGACAGAGAATGGCCTGATTCTTCATAGTGGTGTCAGGCAAAAGAAAAACCAAACATGTCATTGTCAAGATTACTGAGAACACCTCTGTTGGAATATTAGTGCTCAAGCCCTGTACAGGGCATGATAACTATGAGAATACTGCTTCACAAAATCAAATTGAAAAGCTAACCTTTGTTTTATTAGCATGTTTGAGTCAATGATCTCCAAAGTACATTCATTGTTACTGCAGTTACACTGCTTTTGTAAAGTTATAGGTTATGATTTAAGAAAAGCAGGAATCCCTTAAATTATAAAGCCTTGGAATTCAACAAGGCAGGGGCTACATGTATGTTCAGTTTATATAAGGGAAATTTCACTTCCCTACTCCCTCTTTTCTGAAATCCTCTTGCTATTTGACCTGCTTGTCTTTGCCTTGTAGCCACCTTGCTTCTTATGATGCCTATTTCTTTTCCTAATTCTGTGTGTGCTAATTAATAGCATGTAATCTGAGGATTTATAGCCAAGGAAGATATTTTCTAAGATTACCTGAGGAGAGGGTTACATGTGTTATATGCACATATAGTCAATTGTAGTTTGCAAATATAGTCAATTTTGATTTGGTTGGATATTATTCAGTAGTTAAAATGCATGTCTTTAAAAAATATGACACTATAACCATATTCTGAAGTTCTGTGTACAAGATTTTTTTTCCTATATAAAGCATTTTAACACTTTCTAGGAACTTCAGTAAGTTTTAGAAGATTTTACATGCTGTCTTTGTTTTCAGGCAAGTCTAGAAGGGCCAATGTATTTGTTCCAAAACAAGTATGGCATATATGCTTTATACTACCTCCTATCATTATGCTGTTTGAAACAAGTTTTAGAAAATAAATTTTATAAGTGCTTTTCAAACCTAGAGTGGATTAACAACATGGAATCTTTTACAACAATTTGCACTACACATAAGGAATTTTGAATGCCTGGAATATTAGTGTTCAGCCCCTTCTGAATTATGTACTCCAGGTTTGGGGATTTTTTAAAGATTGTAGGACAATACAATCATTGTAGGTCCCCTCCAACTGAACTGTTCTATTTATTCTATAGTTTTCACCCACTAAAATAATTCTCAGAAGAACTATATAACTGCATCTGGCACAGTTAATGGAAAATAATTTGTCTGTCAGTTTTCTGATGTCGCCTTTGATAAAGATCATCCCATATTTTTATAATATAAAATTAATTGTATTGCTGTCAATATTGGTGCTAATAGGTATCAAGATATTGCATTCAAATGTGAATAATAACTCTTCAGCAGTAAACGTTCTTAGAACCTCTTGTCTAACTAAAACATTCACAATTCCTTCAGTATGATGAGGATAATCAAAATACACAGACCAAGTTTGTCTCTACACTGGGGCAAAAAAGTTCAGCAGTAATTTCTGAACATCACAGAAAAAAACCCCTATTAATCAATCTCTGTTTTTTTTTCATGGAGGCGTCTTGGCCTACACTGATATCCATGATTCCTCATGGATATGTGGGCTGCCTGTAAAGGCTGACTGGCCAGGGAGCTGTGGATGTCCAACAGCAACAGGGCAAAAGTGACTGAGAACAGTTCTGAGTGTATTCCAAGTAAGTGTATTCAAGTGCTGGTGCTAAAAGGAGTCTCCACCATTTCTGCTCCATCATTCAGTGACCCACACAGGGAAGATGATCTATGCCAAAAATAAACCAGCTGAGGTCATCAATTTTAATCTGGAATAGATTCTGGAGGCTGATCTACTGCACATAGCACAAGAAAAGAGGTTTGAAAGGAAACAAATGAGTCTGCAAGACAAAAAGTTCTGGGAAAATTTCAGCATGGATGTACTGGTTTGTGAGAGGAAGGAGATCTGGGGGCAAAGGGACAGTTCTATGTTTATCTGCAAGTCAAAGTGTGCTGGTTTGGGCTGGGGTAGAGTTAATTTTCTTTGCAGTGGGTGGTGTGGGGCTGTGTTTGGATTTTTGCTGAGCACAGGGCTGATAACACAGAGATGTTTTGTTGTTGCTGAGCAGGGCTTGCACAGAGCCAAGGCCTTCTCTGCTTTTTGTGGACAATGCTGGTGAGGGAGCTGGGGGTGCCTGGGAAGGAACAGAGCCAGGGCAGGGGACCCCAGCTGACCAAAGGGAGAGTCCAGACCATGTGATATCATGCTCAGTGTATGAACTGGGGGAAAGAAGAAGGAAAAGGGGGTTATTTGGGGTGATGGTGTTCATCTTCCCAAGCCCCCATTACCTGTGATGGGGCCCTGCTCTCCTGGAGAAGGCTGAACTCCTGCCTGCCCTTGGGAAGCAGTGAATTAATTCCATTTTTTCCTTTCCTTCTGTGTGTGTGGCTTTTACTTTCCCTATTAAGCTGTCCTTATCTCAACCCATGAATCTTCTGGCTTCATCCCTTTCCATTTTCTCCCCTGTTCCACTGCTGGGGTCCAGTGAGCAGCCACCTGGGGCTGGGTTGCTGTCTGGGGTTAAACCACAACAAAAAGTCAGCACATTTAAAATAAACTGCAAATTGGTGTTACAGATATTAATGCAACTGTAAGTAGAAAAACAGAAAATATTTTTAAATTTTCAAAATGGCATTTCATCCAGTCAAGTTATTTAAAAAGAAAAATTATTTCTTGCCAATAAATTAAAAACAAAGCCAAAATGCTATAAAAGTCATGATACTGTATCAAACTGGACTTTCACATAGTCCAATATCCTGTCTTGAAGTGGGTGTCTAATGAAAAGTGGGAGAATAAAGGCAGCATATGGTGCATATGTTGATAATTTTCTACCACACCGCCCTAATCTAGAACAACACCAGTTATGGTACAGTCAAGTCACCAATATATCAAAAGCAGAGCATTTTCTTTTCCCTTGAATACAAATATTATTTGTTATTTGAGACATTATTCCTTCCCTTGGCAGTCATTGACCTAGCATGATTTAAAAGAAACTATTAAAACATGAGGATTTTCAATGTATAATAAGCAAATGCTCAGCAGATTGTTGCTACTGTGTGAAAAGTGTGTTCATTTCTCTGTGGTCAGTAAATATTTCTTTTCAGACTTTTACCTAGTCATGGAAAGGTGGCCAGCTATGCAGAGGTGTGTGAATCCCACCAATCTGGTGGTAGTTTGGCAGGGAAGCCTGAGGCGCGACTGAAGGATGTTTGGTTCTCTGTGTTCTGAAACCCTGAAAAAAGGGATGACTCTCTCCCTTCTGCTAGATTTGTATCACTGAAGGAATGGGGAAAAAGACACACTGAACAATTGCTCTCTCTGTTTCAGTTCTCCAAGAAGTAGATTTACCAGGCTGTACAACCTTCACAGTTTTCCTCCCATCTCTACTTAGTCAACTCCACATCCACCACACAGCAATCAGTATATTGATCTATAACAAAGAGGATTCAGAATTAATGGAAGGAATGTGCATGCTGAAAATACCTATCCTCATGCAATTAAAACTGAATGTTAAGTGTGTTAACAAATTTTGAAAGAAGGGACAAGGTACACAGTGATTCTTTTTCTTATTAGTTTTATATTTGAAAAGAAGTGTATAAAACAGTTTTTGTCTCACCAAAGTCCAGAAACTGTCTAGAATACTGTTCAGTTTAAACTTGAACCTGATTCTTCCAAATATATTTTAGATAGTCTTTTTCAATTGGGCAACTGCCTAGAAAAGTAAGGAAACTTTAGTTGTAAAGGATTGGGAAGTACACCTGTAGGAGGACCTTGACCCTATTGTCAGAAATTGTAATGTGCTTGCATGTTTTCCTATCTTCTATTCTCTCTTGCAAAGAAAGGGATTTTGAGTTAAAGCTGGGTCAGAAACATGGCATTTGGGCCTAAATACGGCAAATATGTGCAGAAAGGGAAAGTGGAGGAGTATATCTGGAATTTCAGCTTAGGTGATACGCAGCACCTTCAAAAGAGTTCCATGATTTCGAGTATTAGAACCACATGGAAGATACTGCAACAACAGTTAAAATTGAAAAAAGAAAAGAAAAAAAAAAAAAAAAAAAAGAACCCCACAAAATTTTATTGATGGTGTATTCTCTTTGTCTTTTTTTAAATTGGATCTCTTTGGACAGGCAGACTCTCTCCTAAGTTTGGTGTGCAATGTCAGTTGTGGAATGTGTGTTCTGCTGAGGCAGGAGATGCATTTTCACAAGTGAACATATCTTATTGAAGTTGAATGGGGGATTTTTGAAACGAGATGCATTTATTTTTAAATCTACAAGATTTGTAAAATTTTTCTTCTCTGTGTTGTCTATGAGCACCTTGGAAAAGACAAGGATTCAAGGCTGACAGCTTCAGGCCTGCCTGGCCTGGAACAGGATTGATGGCTGAATAACATCATTAGTATTTTCCTCTTGCCTCTTCTTTTCAACAGCTCCGTGAACAATGAAATCCTCCTGGTCAAAGTATTGCCATTTCTGTCATCAAAAAGTAACTTGTACACTATCTTTCTTAGACTTTCTTTCAAAGAATGACAGGTAATTTCAGCAGCATCACTTCAGTGACAGTTTCTGCTTTAATCACAGAACTCCTATAGTGATGATTCATCTCCTTCATAATTTTGCATTGGCTGAATAGTATTGCACAATATAAAACAGCTATTGTATATATTGTCAAGTATTTTGATTTCTGTACAAGCTGGAGGGAAGTAAGCCAAATATTCAATAATCAATTATTTAGAAGTAAGTGTAGCAAGAAAATAGTATTTAAAAGAATGCTATCAAGAAATGCAAGTTTTAAATTGACTGAGCTATATGACTTTATGTTGTTCAAACTGAAAACCTGGTTCAGCATAAAAACTCAGTGATGGGAGGATTCTCTCGAAAACAATAGCTGTAATGCATGACTAGGAAAAATCATAACAATGTGGGCATGGACAGTAAACATAATTTAGAATTTTACTGTGGGCACAAGAAATAGCTTGTGGTGTTCCCTGTTGTGATGGTATACAATGGGCCAAAACATTCTTATGTTGGGGGTGTGTTATTCTAAAGTTTTCTAAAGGTGAATTTCTATCTTTTTTGGCAGACTTAAGTTAAAAATAACTTTTTATCAAAAGCTATTAGGATTAAATATTTAAACTAATAAAATCAATGCATTTGGAAGTTTAATGGGAATCAGAAGTTAAATTAAGCAATTGTGACCTTCCTAGAGTTCAGCATGTAATTTTATTCCAAGCAGGCATTCTCTAGTCAAAATACACTGCCAGAATAAAAACAGTAGGGAAAACCAAGCCCCCCTCTCTCTGCAGAACCCAGTGTAATTCAAATGTAGGCCACACACTTCCCACTGCTAAGGAGTCTCTTGCTGAAGTCACAGAGTAAGTTTTAGGACATTGCTGCATTATACTGGATTTCTACCATGATCATCTATGGTCAATGACTACACATAAAAATTTAGCACAACATAGTCATCTTTCTATGTGGCTAAACAAGTAGATTTGATAGCAGTTTTATTTTTATGTCTTACTTATGAAGTCTTTGAAGAAGATTTTTCTGCTACATGTATGTGTACAGCATCTGACATTTAGATTTATTATTTACAAGCATTTTATTTTTTCTTTTTAGTTCATATTATTTCATTTGGTAAAAGACATAAAACATTTTGCTAGTCCTGCAATTACCTTCACACAGCCCCCTCCCCCAAGGTGACTAGGAATATGCAATTTCTTGCATTTCTAATAAATTTGCATATATAGAATGCTGAACTTGAAAATGTGTAGAGTCATTGCTGGAAATCAAATGATCAATAGCTGTACATTCTGCATTTCTGCATTTTATGTAGAGAATAGATTTGTTCTCTTAGTGATGAATGGTTTTTTGTAGGTCTTTAGGGCTTATTCTATGTTTTTTTGATTTTTTAAGGTTGTTAAAGAACTAGGTTTTAATTATAACACCTTTCTTTTTTTTAAAGTTTTCAGATGATTGCACACTGAGGATGAACATTACTTCTCCAGTGAGATATTAATTCAGGGTAGGTGGAGAAAAAATTGGCATTATCATTATTAGGTGGTAAAGCAATGTTTGTTGGACAGGTGCTCTGTTTACTACATTGAGTGAATCCAGACTCTTTTTTTTTTAAATAATTTGTGTGGGTTGGTGCCCTTAATTTAAACTAAAAATGACAAATACTCAGTAAATAAGCTTGTGATTAAAGATATTGCTGTATGTTATTCTAGCATTTAATATTTGCATAGTTTAAATCCATTTTCAGGAACTGATTGTCTTTTGTAGGTACTGCTTTAGTATGAAAGCTTTTTCTTACAGTTTTAAAGGAATAACACAGAGTTTCTCTCTTCCACCCTTGTATATGTTCTATAAGTAAGATAACATTCCAACTCTGTTTAAGAAGGCTAAAAATTATTTCTCTGAGCTTTCCTTAATGGTTACCTTAAGCAAATACCTATACTATTGTACCATGAACTTAATTAGGTACTTAAAAAATATATCCCCGTGACTGTTTTTTCCCTTATTCATGAATTCTTTCTTTTTGACACCAAAGATTTTTAGTACAAGATTTTAGATAAATAAATTCAAGATTTTAAGACTTTAGAACTGCCTGTGTCTGTACATAATCCTCCTGTCATGGGAGAAATATACGTGGAAGATGTAGCGTTTGTAAATCAATAAAAGGAGTCTTATATTATTTTGGTTTTGCACCTCAAGAAGTGTCTTTGTAGGCAGCCTGCTTTTTTCTCATCTAGTCCTAACCACTTTCAGAGAAGCAAAGCAGATTTCAGTTCAGTTATGAGTAGAGTTTTCCAAGGCTTTTTACCTCTCCTTACAAGCCAGATAACATTCCCTGGCCACATTTTAGGAAGAGAGATGGCTGCCTTAACTATGAGCATTTTCTTGCTATTTCGGAGTTTACAGCTACTTTCAGATCAAAGACATTAAATTAACATATTCTTGGTTATTAAAAGAAATTTAGGGAATGCTCATTAAAATATTTATAATCAGAAAAGCACAACATCCTCAGCTAAATATTCCCCCAAATTGTCTGAGGAGAGACGGGACTGTCCGTATTGTTGCAAAAAGAAGCCATTGATATATTCATTGCCTTCCTACTCCATGTGATGAAAATATTTCTGTCTTCAAAGTAATTTTCAATTTATGTATTATATACACAATATCTTTATTTTTATAGTAAATGTCTACTGTTAGGCTGCATTATTACATATTTTATACATTATAATAGAAAGATTATACATGTTTTCATTAAAATTTGATACTTAAATAAAATTAAATGCTCCACACTCAGTTCTACTCACCTGTAAAATTATCCATTGGAAAGCACAACTGAATCTATTAAATTTGTCACACTGCATGTACCTACCTTAAACTGCTTAGCGTAAAAAGCACATTCTGAACAGGAAAAACAACAAAAAAAGTTTGAATTAATCTGGCAAGTATGTAGCTGGTGGCACCATGGGTTGTAACCAGCAGAGCACTGAAACTGCACTAAGTTATTTAGTGCACCTTTCCTTGACTCAGTAAATTAAAATACAAAAAAATGTCATGACATGAGGCTTTCCTCTTCCTGCCTGGCAGTTTGTGTATCTGGTTAAACAAACACCACCTCGGCTTTTCAGTAATTTTTTACAATAGTATCAGGAGTTGCTTCTTTTGAAACCTGAATATATCCCTTCATAGGCAGTTTGGTTTTTTTAGTTCACTAGGAGTGATTCTTTTGCCTGAATGAAATCCATATACATGACGTCAGAGTCATGAAGATCAATTTTCTCCAGTAGCTTCTACTTAAGTTAAACATGTATTGAACTAGGCAATATGTATTGTTCTTGTACCTCTTAAGGAACTTCTGCATATTAGAATAAATGCTGGAGAAAGAATGCATAAATAGCTAGAGAGGAATCCCATAAAGTTCAACAAAGAGAAATGCCAAGGCCTGCAGCTGAGTAGCCATAATCCAATCCACAAGTACAGGCTGGGGTGGCAGGGAGTAAAGAACATGCATTCTGATTTTTCCCAGTAGAATTCAATGAGCGCATAAGAAGCAGTGGACAAAAACTGAAGTGTGGAAAATTCTACTTCAGCATCAGAAAAAAAGTTTACTGTTAATTGCTCAAACACTGAAGAGTTTGTCCAAAGATGTTTTGGGGTCTCATGCTTAGAGACATTCAAAATATGCTGCAGAAAACCATGGCCAATGTATTATTTCTTGACCCTTCTTGGGGCAAGGATTTGGATTTTAGAAAAACCTCTGCAAATCTCTCCCAACCTCAGGCATTCTGTGACCCTGTGAAGTCACCAGGTGAGCTGCAATGAGGTATCAGAACAACCTGTTTTCAAGAATTCTAAGCATACTGTAGCTGAGAAAGCCTTCCCAGCCTCTCACTGCCTGGCTGCTGCAATTGCATCTGTACAGACTTCTGTAAATGGTTCAGCACTGAATGTTTTGAAAACAGAGATGAGCATCTGGAGGATGGTCAGCATTTAAAAAAGGAAATACCCAGGAAAATGATTCGTTTTTTATAAAAGGCTTTATAGACTTGATAAATACCCTCCAGTTGTGGCACAACTCCTTGCATAAGCATGGGAAAGTTTCCCAATAACAATTACAAGCCAAAAAAGTCATCAGAAGTCCAAACAGTTAAAAAAAGAGTCTGATTTAATACTTAGATACAGAAAATTTGCCTCAGCAAAGTGCTCACATAAAGGCAGAAGGAGAAAAGAGGGAAAAGGATGGGATGTTTTCAAAATGAGATTGAAAAATTCATCTTCTTCATTTATGATGGCTTCCTCTGTTTTTCCAACATTTCATGGGTTGAAGCCTCCCAAAAATTCTTTATGACAAAGATTGTGCATGGACTAGATTGCTATAGGTTTGTGCTGTGCTTACATTCATCAAGAGGAATATTAAACAAAGGCAATAGAGAATCTTGTGTGCCCCAGATTGGACGAAATGAAACTGAACTGCTGTATCTCTCTGCCTTAACGAAGTTATAATCATCACAAATATACACAGTTGTACACATGTAGTGCACTCATTTCCGCTGCACTTCCATTTAATTCCCTTGCATTTCTCTCTTTACTCCCAAATGAGGAGCAAAAGTAGCCTGTTGTTACTCCATACTTCTCTTTTGGTCTGAAATTTGTCCAAATTTCAATTTTGTCTCTGAATTTCAGTGCAAGAGCAGATGGAAAGCCTAGATGTAAGTTTCACATGACCAGAGTGATTCAATCATTCCAAGCTGAACATTCACATGGAATTAAATCATGTCTATAGATTGTTTTAAAACAGGGAAACACGTTGTTGTGTTTTATTCTGAGCTGCTGGAATTTACCTAGAGGAGCTGAGGCACAGTGAGTCTAGGAAGGCACAAACAGAGCAGTTGGAGCATCACAAGCAGCAAGTTTGACATTTATTACCTTTCTTGTTCTGTAGAGATACTGTATGTGATTCCCTTCCTGCAGGCCATCACAAGTTGTCACTTCTGGTTGCTGTTGGCTTGGATTTGCTGTGGTCCCACACACTGCTGTTTGCAAAGTCACAAGCTGTGCTGCAATGTCTGCAAGTGAGTGTCATTCCTGCACATGAAAGGACTGAGGAGTAAAAATTAAGGCTGTGGAGCTCTCTTTTTCTGCCTGGAAAAATAAGTTTCTACAAAATATGAGACTGTAATTCTTTCTACTGAGTAAGGCTTTACTGAGTTGTTTTAGCCCGAGTCCTGCAAATGACAGTGTTTAGGTAGCATCATTAATTAGCAGGACAGTTATTTCAGTCCAAGCTTTTTTTAACTTTTACACAGCAAGTTACTTAAATCGATAAATTTTCTACTGACCTGTTATAAACTATTCTAGTTTTTTTTTTTAAAAAAAAAAAAAGTGCAGGGTGGCAGAAGTGAAGAAAGAGGCATAAAGTGTATTGGAAAACTACCAAATGTCCCCTGCAAATGGACCCTATTCAGAATCAGTAAGCGTATGATGAGTGAAGTGGTTTTGAATATCGCCTTTAGATTCCATGCTGTTACAAGGCCAGCCCCGAACATGGCAACTCTTATTTCCACACACAGTACCTCTTCACTCTCAATTTAACCCAAAAATCTGATGAACCCATTACTCCATACTTGATTTCATGGAACAAGGAGTAGATATAGTTACAAATGATCAATCACAAGCCGTGAACCAAAGCAGCAAGGCATTAACAATTCACACCATTTCGGTCCACTTGCTCAAGCAGAAGATGTGCCAGCATATTTAATGCACAGCTACTTCGTTCAGTTCAAGAGAGACATGACTCATGCTCATTTTAGGAACTGAGGAGACTTCATAGGTTTTCATGCCTACCAACCACCGAGGGTTAGAGTTTGCACTTCTAAACAATTAACACAACCAGGTGTTCCAGCGAAGGGCACAGCGATGGACAAGGTTTTAAATTAGATTTTCCTCAGGTAAAAAACAAAAGGAAGGATGACCAGAGGAGTGGTTCCCACAAAAAAAAAAGCCAAGTTGTGTTGTATGAATTTGTAGTGTACAATCAACATCTTGTTCAGCAGAATTGTAACACTGCAGACCCCACAGGCATATGCCGTCAATTTAATGGGATCACTGGAAAAACGAAGCAGCTGTGAAAGATTGCTTTAAGTACAGCAATCGTGTACTTGTCATTCTGTTCAATAGTGGAAAAATCCAAATTCGGATAGGCATCAGTATTTAAGAAAATGACTGCTAAAGCATTTCTCATAAGTACCTTGGGGACAATAGGATTTGACATACAGCATATAAACAAAAGTACACAGCAGCTGTTAGATTAGTTTTTGTTTGAGTAAAAACACCCTGACATAATTTAAGCAACAGAAGAAAATGCATGCTCTCCATCATTCAGTTTCCCTATACAAATTACTATTTTGAACAATGTATGCCAGTTGCCCTAGACAAGAACTGCATCATGGTTGCCAAAAATTAGAAACATAGAGCACTGTGAGCACCAACTCAATATTATGCCCTATATACAGTGTACAGGACATATTGAAAGTCCCAAAGAACCTTCAGGAAAAAAAACCTTGTCACTAGAAAGCACCAGAAGAATTTCTAATATTTTGGTCATATTGAAAGATATTTGTTTGCCCTAATGGAAAAAGATCTTGATGATTTATTTCTGGTTGTTCCAATACTGTTATTTGCTTAAAAAATATATTTTTGCCATTTGGTACCTTACTTGCTAAGAGAAATTGATGGAGAAAAGTACTCAGCATAATATAATAAATAATGATTGTAAGAAACAGTATCATAAAATATGACGTTTAGGCTCCATTAAGGTCATGTATCTAAGTAAGAAGAAAGTTAACAAGTTGAACTTTGGGGGGTTTGCTTTTTAGTATTTTAAAGTTCACTGGTGAAGATTGCAAGCTGACAGAGGGTGATTTTCCCATTCCTTTACAAATATTCAGCTTACTTTTTATGGATACTCTACTGGATTTCATACTTTCTGTCACTCAGTTTGAGAAACATTACTCTTATAATTTTCAGCAAGTTTAAAGACAAGACAAATTTAAGAAATCAAGATTTTTCTGTTTGCAACAGTGGAACCATGCTATTTTCTCCATCAATTTAAAAACCCTGGGTTTTGTTTTAGGGAAAGTCTCACATCTCTTTTCTTCAGAGGAGTGTAAAATTACACTGTAAAACAATTATTTTCTTCAAGGAAATTCAATGTTTGTCATGTGATTTAGTAAAAAAATCAATAAGGGGGAGAATAAAACCAGCAAAAGTGTATTTACACTGTTCAGCTTAGCTCAGGAACAAAGTCCTTGGGTAATCTCCTTTTATCCATTTCTGACTCTTGCAGATGTGACTGCTGCAATGGAAAAAAAATGCCCATTAAAAGAAAAAAAAGGCAAAAAAAAAGCAGTTCAGTTCTAATGCAGTATTTTAAATTCTGCATAAAAGTTGTAAAGAAAAGGGATTTTGCCTATAATTTGAAGTGTTTTCCACAGCATAAGACTACCTGCCTTTTCTCTCTAATCTCCTGAAAGACACATCACGAGGAGCTGTTCCTGAAAGTCAGCCCATGCACTTTCCTGCAAGGGTTAGATTTACCTGCTTTGGCTGTGGTCAACCTGTCATTGACCTCCCTCATAGCTCAGGGTCTGCAATGTTTGATCAGCTGTAATTTGCAAATATTTTGGAAATGTTGCCTGTATGTTCTTTTCACCTTGCTTTGCAGATTGTTTTGCATAAAACCACAATACCAAAGCACTCCTGTGGAGCTGGGAGATACTTTGTGAAGTCATTCCTGATACTCCATTGCAGCAGCCCTCTTGTCCAAGGATAGAAATGAGCCCAGACTCCTTGTTTATCACAGCATGATGTGGTTTATTCCTCTTTACAGCTCAGCCATCCTGACCCCAACCATTCACTGACTCTGGCTGCAGCAAGCTCCTGCTGCAGGTTTCCCTTGCAGCCCCTGACTGCAGGGATCAGTGTGCAGACTGTGACTGCAGGGATCAGTGTGCAGCCTCTGACTGCAGCTTTTACCCAGCTAGACTGGGACTGCAGCCCCACACTGACCTCACAGCAGGGATTCTCTCTCCCCAGGATCCTTCTTCACAGTCCTTTCGTTCTGTCTTCCTCGAGGTTCCTCCTCCCTCACGATTCCCCTCCCCAGCTCCCCCACTCCCTTTTATCCCACTGATCTTTATTGGACACAGTTGTGACTTATCAGGGGTGAGGTCACCTGTGTTCCCTTCTCCTACAAGACTCTTTCAGTTTTTAAAAGGCATTAGCTCAGACTAAAACACTTTTTGTTTTAGGTAAGTCACCAAAATGCAAGCAAGTCTGGCAGTAGCTAGCTGCTCATTGGAAACTATTCTTGCATACCTACATCAGTTCCAAATAAGAACAACATAAATGTTCCTAAACTAAGGAGAATTTTTGAACAACTGTGATTTTTTTTTTTAATCTCGAGGGCTTTTTTATCTTGAGTGTCTTCTGGAATCACCACACAAAATAAAGTTATGGAATATTTCACTAGATGTATTCTCTTCTGAAGTGACTGCTCTGCTGTTCTCTATTTCTTCAACCTTCTAGGCACACATTATCATACTCTAGTGAGTCCATAATAACTTAATACCATTGATATTTTAATTGTTATAAAGGAGGTCAAAAGAATTGGGGGGGCGGGGAAAAGAAAAAATACAAACACTTTGAGACTATAAATCCAGAAGCAACAAGGTTGAGTGTGGAATGAAGTAAATACCTATATGGATAAAGTCAGCTGATGTTCATAGAAATGGTTATTGCTTCTAAAAAACTTGGTGGATCTGATACTCAGTGTTGCTGAATAATTTGGGTGTTAGGTGTGTCAGTCTTGAAATTCTAGCTATCCCAGCAGATCTTGGGACTCTCTCTCTGGTCCTGAAGGCCACTACCTTAAGAGAAAGTGTATCAATACTGCTGCATTACACTGAGGTTAAAATTATGTGTTGTAGAAAAAATGTGATAAAACTAAATTATTGCAAGTATTATAACTGCTGTTTCAAATGTAACATTTGATGTCAGTATACAAACATTTTTCCACAGCCTATGTTTCAGTCTACTCACACACAGAAAATCAGCACTACTTGTCTTGATCTTCATTTCTGTCAAGTTTATCTTAGGGTAACTAAGTTAAAAAGCATTGAATAAAACCCATATTCACTTCAGTAATTTGTAAACCTTCCAAAGACATCACTGGGATCAGATTTTCATCCTTTTATTTTGTTTGAACTAAGTAAGACTATAACCACTCCTCTTCACATAATATGAAACAGATTTAATTCTGATGCTGCTCACTGAATTAAATTCACCCCTACCAGTGTTCCTGATCAAATCTCAATCATTTTCTCACCTAATCTACTTAATTTAATGTCTGAATCCCATGATAAGAAGGGCATTATTAGAACAGTCCAGAAAACTATTAATTCACTTATTGTCAACTTGAGATAATTTTTGCTTATGTTCAATTGCATGACCATATCCTGAGAAATCAGGTTTTAAAAGTAAATATCTAGTGGTCTGTTGTATGTGTTCTGGTTTGAGATCTTGGCTTTGATGATGTATTTTCAAAAACTCTTGCAGTATTACTGTTTAGGATAATCATAAGAGTAGGTTAATATGCATATTAACTTTTTCAGTGAATCCTCCATCTTATTTTGTGAAGTCTGGTCTTCCTTTAGATAAAAGAGAAGTGTATGGAAGCTCTCAGGAGTGTTTATGTGAGAATACATACAATTACTGACTAGATGATCAAATTATATAATGAAATTATGGAAGTCAAAAGACCTGGACTTAAACATGATTTTTAAAAAAGTGATGGCTTTCACAAAAATAAGCACAATTTCATTTAACCATGTGCTTAAATAATTTCTAAAACACACTGACTTTAGCAGAGGCAAAATACTGTCTGTTGCATCACTACCTATTTATTTATCCTTGAAGATAGATTTAACCATATGAGATGCTCTTCCTTTGTCTATCTGAACATCTCCAGTTCTTAAACAACTTGCATATGAAAGTTTCTTAACTGAGACTTGGTTCAGACTCTGTTCTCACAGCTGAGTGAACAGCTATTGAGGCTTAATATTTGCCATGCCCAAAAGGAACACATCTCCTGTTCTAATAAAATACAGAAAGTGTAATTCACCTCCTCTGGTGTTTTC
This sequence comes from Prinia subflava, assembly GCF_021018805.1. NCBI lineage: Eukaryota > Metazoa > Chordata > Aves > Passeriformes > Cisticolidae > Prinia > Prinia subflava. The sequence continues at coordinate 9,527,252 of NC_086251.1, forward strand.
TCTGACAAAATCTGCAGTTCTCTGTCAGTCTTTATGTACCTAGGAAATCCACCATTTATACTGACACAGCTAATGTGAATCTTTATGACAACAGATTGACTTGATGGAGAAATTACGCATATAGTTTTGTTTGCATTGTTCACAGGAGTGCTTTATATGGATTTATTTTATTTTATTTTATATCATATTGCTTGTAAAACCAGATTGTGGTGGTTCCCTTCCCTTCCCTTCCCTTCCCTTCCCTTCCCTTCCCTTCCCTTCCCTTCCCTTCCCTTCCCTTCCCTTCCCTTCCCTTCCCTTCCCTTCCCTTCCCTTCCCTTCCCTTCCCTTCCCTTCCCTTCCCTTCCCTTCCCTTCCCTTCCCTTCCCTTCCCTTCCCTTCCCTTCCCTTCCCTTCCCTTCCCTTCCCTTCCCTTCCCTTCCCTTCCCTTCCCTTCCCTTCCCTTCCCTTCCCTTCCCTTCCCTTCCCTTCCCTTCCCTTCCCTTCCCTTCCCTTCCCTTCCCTTCCCTTCCCTTCCCTTCCCTTCCCTTCCCTTCCCTTCCCTTCCCTTCCCTTCCCTTCCCTTCCCTTCCCTTCCCTTCCCTTCCCTTCCCTTCCCTGCCCTGCCCTGCCCTGCCCTGCCCTGCCCTGCCCTGCCCTGCCCTGCCCTGCCCTGCCCTGCCCTGCCCTGCCCTGCCCTGCCCTGTTACTTAATATTATTTTATTTTGTTGTAAAAGAAAAGCCCATGTATTTTACACAGAAATGTGAGCAGAGCACGTGCACCTTAGTAATGCCTGAAGCCAAAATAATAATTCCTTATTTATCTCACATATTGCCATTAGGTCCCTTTGAGAGAATCCTTACAACCTTTTCAGTGATTTGAAATTTAAGAACAGCAAGGAAAAGATCTCATTGTGAGCATTGCCATGAATCAATTTTATTTCTCTTTTCAATTGACCTTTCTCTTTATTGACCAGCTACACTGAGCGGTTTTATTTGTTAGAAGTTGGTTTTTAGGTGGTGGCAGTGAGAATGTTATACTAAAACAGCTTATGAGAGAGTTGGCTCTATTTTATGAACATTACCCTTTATAATATTGTGGGAGTATGTCAGCCCCTCAACAGAAAACTGTGTACAAAAAAACCATGGATCTTGCAATTTTATCAGGACAATGCAAGAGGGTTTCAGCAAGGTTGGTTCCAACTCATCTGTGATAAATGAGAAGATAAGGCAATCAGTGCACACCACGACACGCCGTGCAGCTAGTTAGGCACACTTCAGAGCTACTCAGGTGTGCTCACGGTGCTTATGAGCCTTTCATGGGGGTGTCTCCATATAAATACATCCTTCATGGGGGCCACTAGAAATGCAGGAGTTGCTTTTCCAAGACTTAACCCAGGTCAGATATAAATAATAGATATTAAGAGTTAGTTCTGATGCCGAGGCTGTGTTAGAGGCTGTGTATTTCAGTTGGGTCAAAAGAATGCATTTTCTTTTGGTTGTTTGGTGGGGTTTTTTCCCCTTTTTCTTATTTTCTTTTCATAGCTCCTCTGCTTGACAGATGCCTGCAAAATATCATCACACCTTTGTATGGACCTGTTTGGGTCTTTAAGAGAGAAGGTTTCAGCCTCTCAGGAGCAAAGATTTACATCCAAGGAGTTCTATTGGTCCTGCACCAACAATTGCAAAGCCTTGCAAACAGGTGAGTTGTCCCACTCTTTAAAAGTCTGCTTGTCTGTTTTTATTTTCAAATGTACTGATTGAGTAAAACCAACGGTTGGCACTGTGTCACAAAGACGTGTGGCACACACTGGAGAAGCTGCAGTGTCTGTTAGGAGAATGAAATGCTTGTCCTGTAATTGCAGAGCCCACAACGGAGGAGTTAATTGTGTCTCTCTGGTGGTGTGTCATGTGTTGCATTGTTCCTTGTGTGGAAATTCTCTAAAGCCATCAGTTCTCACTGCTGTTCTCACAGGCAGCTTTTAATCGTCTCCTACAGAACTAACTTAAATAATAGTTTAGTTGAAACATCCTATAAATAAATAAATAAAGCAACTCTAAATACAGTTGGCATGGTGTCATGGAAAATTAAATAAATGTATTATATTTTAAAACATCATTATTTTAATTTCTTTACATGTGCTGTCAAACAATATGCATTTTTAATTTGAAAAAGCAGTGGAAAACAGATACTCAGTATCCTGTCTGACAGTTTGGGAGCAATGAGGTATTTTTTATTACTTGAATTTTAGGAAACGTAAGTGAGAAAGCACTGATCTTGCTGAGCCTAGCAACATCATTTATATGTTTAGGAATGTACATATTTTTAAGGACTATGTGAGTACTTCACGAAAATAGGAGACATACAGGTTTTGAAGGCAAAGTATTGCCTAGAAATTAAACAGGCAGCGAGGAAGCTGAGCTTTAAAACTGCTGCTGGCCCGAGAGTTAAGGATGAGTACAGCAGAGAGAGCAGCTCCAGGCTGGGGAGGAAGGGGGAGGAGAGGAGCAGGCAGAGTGTCACTGTTTATACAGCACCTCCTGCTGTCAGATCCATACGGAGAAACGAGAATTGACTTGGGAGAGACTGCTCCTCTCCACAACTAATAGTGGTCAGCAAGAAGAAATCAAACAAAACAAAAACAAAAATGAGAGAGCATGTGAAAGAGAAACAAGCAGAAAAAAAAAAAAAAAAAGAGAAAAGCTTGTTTCAGAATGTTTCTGAGGCAGTATAGTGATATATTAGAAGTGAGAAATATCTTTACACATTTTGTTGATAATTCTACCCTTTTAAGATGATGTCGCCTGTCACAAAAGCCACAGAACTGGAATCCATTATTTTCCAGTGCCTTAAAACGCAATATAAACTCTTAAATAAATATATATATATATATATATAATCCATACAAGTATTTAGCAAATATAATGGCAATTAGTTGAACAAAACAGACAATAGAGTTTCTAAATAGAAATTCACATGAAAGTAATTTGTTGACTACTTTTCTGTCTTTTCTGTAAAGAATATATAAAGACATTTCAATAAATTAACTCATGCTAATCATTCCTCTGGTGATTATCCATCAGTGTTCAGCAGGAAATTGAAAATGACAAGAAAAAATATAACAATTTAAGTAGATTTGAAATCTCTTCTGAAGACAAATGATACTTTATAATGAAAGCCTTGCATATAGATATATGCTCATATAATCATCTTGGACATTTGTAACTTTTAGGAGTCCAGAATACGAGGATAAATGTCAGTACAGCGATGAGAGTCTACAAAAAACTTATGATTAAAATACTTTAATAAACATTTCAAACTGAATTAAGTGCTTAAATGAAAATTTTACAGCACAAGGATGTTAAACGTTTTGTGCAGTTAACGTGCCAAAATCTTGTGTTGAGTTATATTACTTTAAAGATAAGATACAAGACATAATTCAGTGTAAAGTGTCTCTGTGTTAATTTTTCCAGTCATTTTCTAACTGAAGTTGTCTTAGTACTGAACATAAATGAAGTCATTCTAGTAACTGAGGGTTATTTCAGCTGTAAGTATAACAGTTCTTCTCACTGTTCTTACACTGCTTTATGTCGACCTTCTTGTCTGAATGACCGAACCAAGTGTGTTTTGTAACAGGCATGTTGTGATACAAGGTTAGAGACACATTAATAACGAACCAAGGCATCCAGGGGAAATACTCTCACTTTGTCCTGTTGTGCTGAGACCTGACAGTGCAGTGCTGTGGGGACTGCATACAGAATTCACACCAGAACAACATCCAGCCACTGCTTGACAACATTAAAGAGTTTTGTTTGATTTCCGTTTGTCTCTGTGCTATTTTGACGCCTGAATTATTTGTATTTACTTCGTCTTTTCACATAAATCGAAAGGGAAAGCAAAATTTTAAAAAGTTATATTCTTTGATTCAGTATTATTCTGCTAAGGCACTTTAGTCTGTCCACTGAAATCAAGTAGCACATACAACTAATAATATGCTAATATATGTACTTCTGTTAAACCCATATGGACTTCAGTCAAAAATGCATGTATTGAATTAAAAAAGTGTTGTCTTTATATTGCTGTTGCTTCTTGCCCCAGAGAAGCACACGGTGAGGAGCTTCTGCCCCTTTGCTGGAGTGTTTGTAGCCCTCCAGAGAGGACAGGCAGTGTTCTTCAAAGTATTTCCTGAAATTAATGTAGGCAAAGTAAACCAGGTAAAACTGAGGGAATACGTGAAGTTTTTCCAACTGGTTTTACTTTTTCTTTGAATCAGTGAGAAAGTAAAAAAAAAAATGTATAAACACAGTACCACAGAAATCCTCTATCTTTTACTTTCTAATTTCAGTTGCATATGTACACAATGAGCTATAAGACTTCCTAAAATCTCAACAAAGCTTAGGTTGACATTTCAAAGCCGTGAATTCTGGGACTGTAAAACGCAGTTTTCTAAATAAAAAAAAATTAAAAATAAAAAAAATGAAACACCAGTTTGGTTAGAATTATTCTACTATTAATATTTCAGAGGTCAGTCTTTTGCCTTGCTGTTTTAAACATGCTGTGTAGGCGTCTATTGGAATTTCTGGGATCCCCAGATATATTCGGGAAATCAGTTAATTTTATATATAATGTGTGCAGTTGGACAGAAGCATGTAAGATTTTTTTTTTTTTTTTTTTTTTTCCCTCTGTCAAGCCTCTATAATTTCCACTAAAAATAGTTACAGGAAAAAAGCCTTGCCCAAATAAACGCGAGTGAGCTGTGACACGTAACAATGGGAAACAGCAGCGTATCTGGTGGCTGGGGATGCAGTTAACACTTGCAGAGATGGGGGATGTCCAGCTCATTAGCATTCCTCCTCGGTAGCGCTGCTGTCGGTGGGGGTGTCGGAGGAGGAATGCCATTGTGCCTTGTCCCAGTGTTTGGGGACAAACACTGCTGCGGAGGGAACGTGTGAAAAGGCCATAGTACTGACAGTGAATGAGGAAGGCTGTGCTTTCTGTGTGCTTCAAGCAGGGAAGCTGTCATTCACAGGCCGAGCACAGCCAAACAGAGGCCAAAAGAGACGGCTCAAATACCTTTTAAAATGATATTAATGATTTTTAAACGTTCTCTTCATTTAGAATTACGCTGTCGGTCTGGGCTGTACTAAATAATATAAATTGTCAGGCGAACAGGTAAATAAAAGAGTATCTCCTTGCCACAGGGAAAATTTATTATGGAAAATGCAGGTGTATAAGTATTTGAGATTCTCAAGTTCCTTTCAGTATTTAGGTGTTTTTGAGCATGGGTTACTTAGAAGGGTTCAGCAAAATTTGAATGTGGTGGTTAACAAACATAGCTGGCCCTGAGGTTTTACTCTGTGTGCTTTCATTTTTAGCAGAGGGGTGTTCTATGTGGGGAAGAGGGGACTGAGCTGGGATGAGAAGTGACAGGAAACTGTGCTGAATGTTCATTAGCTTGATCTAGCAGAACTTACAGTAATAGTAATTAATCATTTGAACCACAGCAAATTACATTACATTAAAGTAATGGAGCTAGTATGCAAAATACCCACAAGAAAACAAAAGGGAATAAAATTATTGACTGATTCTATTATTCGCCATTTTGGCTATGGGAAAGCAAGCCTAAATGCACTGTTTCAAACTGAATATCCAGCACTTTTTCTGAGCCATATGAATAAACAACAAAATTCAGGAGGCTTTTCTCATTTTGCTATGCAGGTCCACAAAAATATAACTGATTTTAAAAAATTGAAATACTGCCAACACCAGAACAAAGGAAAAAAGAATGTCCATATTTCTTGAAGAATGTCCTTATTTTCTTGTGTTGTTCTTTTGAAACTGCTGACTCAAGTACTGGAGGCTAAATACCTCCATGAGACACAAACAAAAGCTTTGTTCCATAACTTTTTCTTTTGTACTTTATAAGAAACATATTTTTCATTACTTTTCAGTTGCTTTTTTTAACAGATTACAGTAATTGCATTGTTCAGTAAGAATTTTAATGACTTGTTTTCTTTTTCCCTCATATGAATAAAATACAAACTAACTTGTAGATATAATAATTTTTCAGGGGGTTTGTCTGGCAGAAACTGATAAAATGATACACTTTTATAAAGTATTTTTAAACTGTATGTTTTTTTCTGTCATTTCTATGCCCATGCTTCTTTACAGAGTTATCAGAAATTTATACCAAATGAACCCTTTTGGTAATGCTGTTTTCAGAAAATTAGATTATATTGTGGCAAACTCAGCACAATAATTATTAGATGTTATTTGAAGGAAACAAGAGCTTCATCAAAATATTTAACTTGATTTCTGATTCAACAGTTTTGTATTTGTGTTTTTACGGGTTATGAAAGTATATATTAAAATAACTTGAGTTTCACAGCCTCTGTTTGTCCCCCCTCCTTTTTTGTAGACTTAAATTATTTGTTTCCTCTTCCTTGAAGCTTCTGTTTTTCTAATTTTATATGACATTGACTCACGTTGTTGAAGAGATGTTAAGTATCTTTATTTTCTTCTTTATAAGTCACAGAAAAAATAGATTTTTTTGTTTGTTTGACCTGTGTGGAGGCCACTCAAGAAATAATCCCGTCTTACAGTGAACTTTGTGTAGAGCAAGATTCCGTATGAAAACTGTAGTATTTTGCCCTGGCTTCTTATTAAAATAATATAAAAATAGTGGTTTTGGTAATTTTGAAATTGAAATAGAAAACTGCCCTCTTGATAGTTCAGCTAAGTGATTCTTAGAATGTTGTACTGTTTATAGATTTGAGTGAGGCTTGAAATTTTTTCCCACAGCTGAGCTGCATTCTAGTTACCAGAAGTATTTTAAGAACCTTAAACTTGTGTCTTTTTCTAAGTGTCATGCCTTGAGCAGGCCTAACATCAGTTAAATGAAGTGAAAATTGCATTCTTGTCTTGATAGAGATGAAAATGGATTTCTGGTCATGAAATAGATGTAGTTGTCACTTTTTTAAAAAGGTGTCAGCAGTTTGCTTCAGCAAGTAAGGTGCCAATTCAGTATGACAGTAAACTTGTGATCTGAGCAATCAATAAAATGCTTCAATAACTTCTGCTTCATTACACTTATAATAAGAGGCTATAGATCTGTGGCACATAAAATGTTGATAAAGAGGCTATGTAGGGACTCAGTGTGACATTTTGTTTTAGTAATACAGTAAGTGCAATGTTGCCATCTAGAGTTTGTGCATAGGTAATTATTCTGAAAGCAAAAGCCCCAGTGAAAAAACAAACATCACTTAGTGGCATGTGTGTCTATCTATATGGAATAGTTCATTTGCCTTGCTAAAAAATTGTGTAGGGCAGGAAAAGGAAGAAAATTTCAATTATTTTTATGCTTTTTCATTAAGTATTGTGTAAGAACGCAATCCCCCCCATCCCATGTCATATAAACCTAAGATTTAAATGCATCTAAGAAACAATTATCACTTAAATAGAAGAAATTGTTGCCAGCTACTAACAAAAATCATTGCAATGATTTGACACCCTTAAAGGAGGTGAGGGAAACTTTGTAGTCACAGGGAGTTAATGTTGTGATGCTCCACATTCTGACCAAGGATTTATGTATTATGAGACCAAAAACGGCTCCTGCTGACTTTTCATAAACATTGCAGGGGAATTGTCTCTGAGCTATTTATCTTGTAAGAAAATTATTTTGATGTGTTAAATAGAGGGGGTTTTACCCTGTTAATATGGATGGCACTTGATGGATAGAACCTATAGAGAGTCATATTGCATTTTGAATAAACAAAACTTAGATCTAGAGACGCTTTTGCCTCCCAGAGATATTAGTGGAAATCCTAAATTCTTCTGAAAAGTATTTTTAAAAGATGTAAAACCAACAGTTCTGTCTAGAAGCATGAAGCGTGAGCTTATCTAGTTCAGTAAACTAAGTGTTTTATTTCAGTAAAAAGAAGTGATTGAGATTATTGAAGACTGGGTAATTAAAAACATCTTTGTGTAGACAATTCTAATGTGAGTAGCTGCACAGTTATAGCATGTTTATTAAGAGAGAGACTAAATAAATCTTTTGCTTTTTATAAGCAGCAAGAATGATACTGCCTCTGGCTTTCCTTCTACTTTGGTATGTAATTTATAAACAATTTGTCCTCCAGGTATCAGAGCCTTATTTTAACCACGGTGGCTACTCATGTGTCATTTCCTGATGAGCTGGTCTGCTAACACTGTCCTGTGCTTTATCATCAGCATTTAATTGTTCATTTCTTCTGCACAGATACTAAACACAGGAGTGTAGATGGTGACAATCTGTCTGAAATTGTGCTGAGGAGTTAAATGGATACTGTAAGGATATAATTTCTGGATTGCTTTTCACCATGACCTTGCATTGTTTTTTCTTTCTCCCTGTTTGAACACCAATGTTTGCTAGAGACATATGGATCATGCTAAAAAATTGCATATCAGTCTAAAGAGCACAGATGGGGGATGATACTCTTTTGCAAATTAGAAATTAAGCGACCATTTGGGACTATATGAAGTTTTAATTATAGCAGGGTCCAACATCTTTGTCCACTGTATTTACCACTCATGTTTGATTAAGCCTCACTGGCCACAAACCTGTTCACATTTGAATGTGTTCTGTGCTGAGGTGCCTCCTGCATAATCAGGTGAATCCAAACAGGACATACATTCTTTGGTGATGACAGGGAAGGAAAAGGAATTTGTTACTTCCCATTTTATTATCAGTTTTGTCATTGGATTGCCACAAAACACCTGTGCAAGTAACGTGTCTCTGCACTGAAGTATGAATTCCCTTTTTTTTAACATCTAGAATTCACACGCTGGGATATCTTAACACTTAGTTCAGGCTAACTGTCCTTGATGGCAGAAAAAATAACTCTGATCAGCTGGAATCAGGTTCTAACAGTGTGTCAGACAGAGGATTACATTCCTGTATTTTATCTGTCTGAGATAGATATTGGCAAAATGAGATTATTTCAGTTAATCCCAGGCTACCTCCCCTTCTCTGGGGATTGTGCAAAGTCAAATTACATCACATTTGCTGTGGACTGAGAGTGAATAAATGCACCCTCAATCACTTCAGTTGACAAAGTTTTTAAACAGAGTAAATTGAGTGTATGCCTGTGTCTGGGGGCACAAAGAAACTCTGCTGGTATAAGTAGATTTATAATAAATTTCTGAGCTTTCAATATGATTCTGTTATTCTCAACTAAGAAAAATAAAATATATCTGTTAAACAGAGGAAAGAGGTCTTCAGTTATATTGTTCATAAATAATCTGTCAATAATTCACATAGTTTTACACAGACATCACTGAATCAAGATTAGTTTCAGATGTCTCCTCTTCAAATTATGTAAGAAAACAGCAAAACGTCCACCCATGTGAAGATGGGATTTCACTTGCAGTCCTGGCTGCTACCAACACATAGGACTTTTTTTGCTTTTTGAGAGTTAAATGAAATATTGCACAATTATTAGATCTACCCTTTGAGGTTAGTTGTTCCTCTAAGTGTATTAAAAAGTTGTTAAAATAAAAAATAGGAGCTCACTATAGAACTTTCTGACTATTCAGAAAATAAATTGTTGCATTTAGCAACTTTGAAAGTAATTACGGAATTCTATTGCTAAAGTCAGTGGAAGTAGATTTGACAGATTTCCTCTAAATTACTCAACCACCTACAGGTATTTTTGCCAAGATTCTTTTGAAATGAGAATAAATTTTATAGAGTTACAACAGCTGAGTGAAAGGGTGTGTTTGATAGATTCCCTGAGCTGTTTCAACACCCACAGGTATTATTTGTAGGAAAACAATCATGCAGAGTCTTCAGCTGGTTAGAGAGGGCACAGCATTCCATCTTCACCTGACATCCTATCTGTTCTCTCAACATCCCGTGCCCCCGGCCTGCCACCCACTCCTCCCAAAACAATGCTCACCAAGAGAGTTTTGTGTGAATGGACAAGAATATGAATGTTTTTTAAAGGAATCCGAACAGTATAGAAAACCTATTGTTTGTGGGAGACCAAAAGGATTGAGGTGGGAGAAGAAAAACTGTCTTTAGGATTGATTAGTATTGCTCACATTCTTTCCTAATTAATCAATGTTATTCTTGAATTGTTAGACCCTCTCAAAGGTAATTATTTACTGGCTTAAAAGCTGAATGTAAGAAAAAATACCCAAAAAGTTGAAAATGAATGTTTTATTTGCTTTATTTTTTTCTTATTAGCTTGACTCATTTCAGACTTGCAAAGAACTGGTTTAACTTAGTTAAAATAAGTCCTGAAATATTTAGCACGAGTTCTTCAAATTGCATAGACTTTACCTAAATGGGTTTTACAGGAGGACCTTAAGTCTGTAAAAATGAAGCATTATGATGCTGAGCATTTCTCAAAGATGACTTTTCATGTTATGATTTTATTTCCATGTACTTTTAAAAATATTTATTCCAGTATTGCCTAAAAGATAAAAAAACCAGGCCTGTTTCTTGTGCATGCACTGGATTTATTATATGTGACACAAATGTAGTATCTTCTACCTTATAGTGTAATTTTATTGAAATTTAAGTCTACTATTAAATTCTTTAACATTTGACCATTTTTCCAAAGCCCTTAAAGTTTGTACTCTTCTTTGTTAATAATCTGCTGTGTTTTTTTATTTTCCTTGATTAATTACTTAAATTCAGTATTAACAACACAAATATTATCATCTAAAAATTAAACTAATTAGATTTTATTTTGAATATAGTAGGGATGTAGATCAAAACTGTCTTCTCAATTTATGCTGTCTTGCAGTATTCAAGGACATTAAAATAAATTCTAAACTTTCCTTTCTAGCAAGCAACACTAAATCCATCTTCTCTTTTTCTTGCTGAATAATTTTTTCACAACCCTTAGGCTAAGGAATAGAGCAACCACCTTACTTAGTACAACTGCAGATAGTGAAGTGCTTCACTGCCAGACTGTGTTGACTGAAGAAGTGTTTTCTTAAGAGCATCCAGAACATGAGAGATTTCTTTTGTCCCATCCCAATCTGATTTATCAGCTGCAGTCTTTTGTCCAGAGCTAGTGATAAACATCTGTATCCTGTCACTATTTGGGTATAGTCACCAACCTGTATTTCTTTTCTAGCTTAATTTTCTCTGCAGATTCTCTTCTTTACAGGCACACAATTTACAGACACACTTCTTAACTTTTTTTTTTCTACCATTGTAGCAAAGAAACCAGTTGACAATAATGCTCACTGTGATTTTTTCCCCTGAGCCACCTCAGCTGCTTCATCCAGCTGAGTCACCTGAGTTCCACACTGTCTATCAAGTCATCGTACTCCAGCATCTTGTATGCAAGAAAATATTTATCATAATTTATAGCTAAGTGGGATGCTTTCCCAGTTTATATTCTGTGGTCCCAAAGACAGCAGTTGTTCAAAGTCAAAGTAAAATTCCTCTGGGCTAACTAGCAGAATATATGGGCATTATATATCCATAACTTTATAAATTAACTGCAAGCCTGAGTTGGCCTCTTAGTCAAAGTTGCAAATTTTGTGGCAAAACTATGCACTGGTGCAGAAACAAACTGTTGCTAGCACAGCCTGATGTGACACCAAAGCTTCGGAAGGACTGAACCTCAGCTGGCTTTGCCCATTTGGAGACCCAAATATTCACCTCTTCCTAGAGCAGAATGTCTGTGTGTGTGCCTTTTCTCTGTTATGACAAGGGGACATCTCCCCAGGATCACTTCTAGCAGAGTCCAGGTGTTGCCTGCCAGAAGGAAAGAGGAATTTTGTCAGTTACCAGGATTCTGTCAGCCCTGTCAGGTAGCCCAAAATACAGATGTTCTGGAAGAAATGATGTAGATGTATTGAGAAGAATAAAAACCATGTAAAATGACATGTTCTGCCCTAGATTGGGCTGGTAGGAGCTTAACGAGGGCATCTGTGGCCTAAAATGTATGTTGCTGCATGGTTTTGCATTAAACCTTACCTGCAATCCATGGTCACTACCGGTCTTGACACCTTTAGAAATGTAGAAGGAGAAATGATAAGTGAAGAAGGAAAAAGTTGCTCACCAGTTAGAAAAAATAAAGAAGTATTTCATGAGATGTTGCACCCATTCCTCAGTAACACAGAGAAGGGAAAATACTCTTGAAGACCTGATAGAACTATTAACTCTTTAAAAGGCACAAAACTTGGTCTAAGCACTAATTTTTCAGGTTCTGCAAAAGGAGACAATTATCTCACTTAAGTCTTAAATAATTCAGACAATTGACAAAAAAATCTATGTTAATCCCTGCAGTAACATTTTTTTTTGCCCTGCCAAGATTGAAAAGAGCACAGACTTTTCTGGAGAAAAGTTTTGTGTAGACAACCAAGTGTGTGTTGAATGCTTTGTGATTAGTCTTATCTCCCAAGGTCCAGAAAATTCAATTCCAAAATCTGTAAAAAAGGAAACAGGTCATCAGTGTTAGCTGATCATCATCAGCTACCATCAGATGGTAGCTGAGATAACTGACAAAAATAATTTTTGATAATTGAGCAAATGCTTTAAGTATTCCAAATAACTGCAAGGAAATTAAAGCTGGGGTAGCTGTTGTACTTATCTGCCAGAGGCCTTTATTAAAGGTCCAGATTGAAATAAGGCTTAAAAAAAAAAAACAACAAACAACCAGGAGCTATATCATACAACAGTTATACTTACTAGATCAAATTTCATCTAAAAAAATAATTGGGGTTTCTAGTCCCTGTTTTGCTACAATAAGGCTGTCTAAGAACTTTATTGCTCCAATGATTAGAAGCTTTCTTCTAATTTTCATTTTTTAAATTTTCATGTCCCTTTAATATCAATTCCTTCCTTTTTAAATTGAATTTAACTGAAAAGGATTGCATCCTCTTTACTATTTACTTCCTCTCCATATATTTTTAAAGAGCAGTCATATCTCTTTCCAGCCTTTTTTTTTTTATTAATAGACTAAACCAAATCTCTTGTGTGAGATGCTCTTCATTGTTTAACCACAGTAGTATTCCTTAGTGCAGCTGGTTTTGTTCTAGCTAGAGCACAAGAAAAAGGTCCACATTATTTCAAGCTATTTAATGGTTTGATAGGGTTTTTTCTAGTTCCATGGATATTTTTTCATCCTTTTCTAAGCAGAATTTGTATTCACTATTTTCTATTCATACAATGACCTCTCTGCCATGAAAAGATGTGTTAAAAATATTTATTATTGTAAAAATTATCAAAATGTAAAATGAAGAATGTTCTATTGCCCTCGTTATATCAAGTGTTTGAATTTTCTAGGCCATACCATGCTATTTTTCATCATTAACTTACAGTGCTATCTTACCATACCCGTTCTGTATTTTCTAAACAAATTCCTTTCTTTCAATACTTGTATTCCAGACCTGATCTTCCAGTGTGGTTGCTGCCTGAGTGATACAGGGTTTCCATTCTTGTAAAGACATCAGGGGATTTTTGTTAGGTTCTTTCCATTGGTATCATCCACTCTGGTACTTTGACAGATCACACCCCCTTTTTTCTAGTCACACAGGGTTTCAGCAGTTCTTACAACAACTACTAAACCTTTGCAATTAATATATTCTACAATTTTATTTATTCCTTAGGTTGTTAAAATTAAAAGTGAAAATAGTGAAAACATCTTTTCTCATTGTCCTATTCTTAGTGGCCTTTTCAGCTGCTGAAATGTGAGCAGATAGTAGAGGATATGAATTTTTTGAAGGAATGAGTTCTGGAAGACTGAAGACAATAGGACTCTCCTTTAAAACTCTGGATAAGCTATTTTTTAATACAGTAACTATTATCAATGAAGTTGTTTTTATGAAACATCAAATATATTAATGAGTGTGCAAATACTTAGGAAAATCTGATAAAAGGTCAAACAGATTTTATTCTATTTAACTTACAAACGTGGATGTATCATAGTACAACAGGGTACTCCAGTTATACTGAAGAGAATTACAGTATTCTGTTTTGCTGAAATTCCAACTGGTAGGAAATTAAGTGTGCAAGCAGTCACACTGAGCAGAAGAGTGCAAATTGAAAAGCAATTCTTGTAGCTGCTTATTGGGGGCAGAGTTGTTTCCATAAAGTTCTTCTCTCTCCATGTTGGTGGTTACAAATATCTGCTCTCCCAGTCTTTGTCCTTTTTTTTTTTTTTCACGTGGAGATGGAAGAACTAAAGTTTTCCCTCTTCATAAGGTGCTGATTTGTTAACACTGCAAAAAGTATTGATTATTGGTTCCAGCTATGATGTTCCACTACAAATGGTAAGGGAGATTTTCAGGAAAAAAAGGTTTCCAACTCCCTTTTCTTGGCTGACTTTGGGGTGAGAAATCTTGTCGTGTGATCCAGGTGCCCATCAGCCTTGTGCTGCTTGGTCCCCAGCACTCCCTTGGGCAGATTGGTGCTTCTGGACTGCAGTCACCACTTCAGCCAGGGGAAGGAAGGTCTGTGAAATCTGAATGTTGAAGTTTTAACTCTTTCAGATTTACTAAACCATTTGCCCAACATTTATTACTATATTTTGTATCATGTTTTGTCTCCCCTCCCCCTTTTCCTCTGCGTTTTCTTTAGATTAAGATTACATTTTTTCTTATGTCACATAAACAAAAATTTAGTTTGGAAGATTACTGCAAATGTCACTGAACAATGGACATTATATGCAGGAGAACAACCTGGTGTCAGGAAATATAACAATCAAGGGACTGTTTTCCAATGGCAATAGCATTTACATTATTCCTAAATGATGTAAGTTTCTATTTGTAGGAAACTTGCCATCTTTTAAGGAAAGGTGTAAATGGAGATGTTTCCAGCCTTAATTTACTTCTGAAAAGCATGTTCACAACTCATATAAAACATAGATTTTTAGGGAACAATGACTTCTGTTGATCTTAAAGAGATTATTGCTGAGCTAGTTTGAAAACTGTTTGCAGTATCCTTCTAAGGGACAACATTTGCTTAAAAACTGCTTTTCATATAGAATTTTAAGAATCAAATGCACGTTTAGCTTGATCTGAAGGTAACACACTTTAATTTTTCAGTATGTATTTTCTGTCTGGGGGGGAGAACTTCTGGGGCTCCACACTTTTTATCAGTATTGATTAATTTATCCTTTAAATGAAACATCCCACCGTACGTAATAAAAATACATTCACGTATCAGGCTTCTGTTCAGCCCTGAACATGGGAGCAGTGTTGTGGCCCCTCTCTGAATGCCAGGCACGGGATGCAGATATCCTGCAACGTTCCCTGTTTTCCCTGGGCTGGCATCTGGCTGCTCTGTGGATTCCTGAGGCAGTTCTGTGAGCTCTGTTGCGATGCCTCCAGGCCCACCATGTGATGGAGTTGCAGATGGAGCACTTGCGCAATGCACTCTCCTTTTTCCTGTTTTGCTCAGGATGGGGAGCCTGTCCTGCTTCTTTGTGAGAGAGGGGATTTGTACGTGCTTAAAAAAGCTATTTCCCCCCACTAAAAATTAATTAAAAACCCCCCAGTGTTTAGAGAAAATGTTTGTATCTTTTCTGACAACACATATTACACGTGTTACTTGCTAATGTATTACAGTGAGCCTTTCCAACCCCCTAGATCTCTTAGGTTTTAATTTGATGCCATACAAAATTGGTTTTAATGCTTGTTTATCAAAAGTAATTTCCCATGCTTAAATACTAGCTGAGAAAATATCAGTGAGGGCTTAAAGGCCATTCCTGAAGGAGTGCCTGAGTAGGGATATCTCTACTCATTGATGTTAAAGAGCTGAAAAATATTATGCAGCATAAATAGCATAATTTCTGAACTAAAAAGAAGTATGAAGTGCTGTTTCCATAAAAATGTATTAAATATCTATGGTAAAAAAAGATTATATCAAATTATCCAGGTGCTGATATTTATAACTTCTGTAATGTGAAATAATATAAGTTCGTATTACATACGGAGTGTACTGAAATCTGGAATGTTTGGATTGAAGTATAATTTATGCTTAGCTTTGAATTGTAGAGGGTCATTTCTGAATCTTACTAATTAAAAATAGCAAAATGTTCTAGCTTTGTTCTTAGAAAAACCTTTACAGAATAGTACTTTTATTTCTAGATAAGTGCAGGTTTAGCTAATTCTTTACCAAAATGGCAAACTTTTCCAAGACACACCTCACAGCACTTTATCCTACTATTTAAGAACTAATTCTTTGTCTTCATAGCAGTCTTAAATTAATATTTGCATAAAATTCTTCAGATCATTTCATTATTTTGTTTAATAGAGTTTTCCTCTTAAGATTACAGCCTTTTCTGTTAAATTGCAAATTATGCAAACAAAGTACGCCTACTTAAGTTTGGCAGTCCTGTGATGCCAAATGACTATTGTTTCACTGTTCATTTCTTCAAAGGATTACTTTTTAAATTAGTGAACTAAAATGAAAAAAATGCATGTTTCTCTGCTCTTGTTTGTAACCCATAATTTTCCTAAGGCCAATTTAAGGTATATTGTCTTTTAGAATGACATTAAATTAGACCTCAGTCATCTGCTTCCTGTCACTTTCTATTATTTTGTACTTGTTCATCAATCCTTGGGGGAAATCAAAGCCTGTGTGGCTCCCATTTGAATCTGCATAATTCTCAGTGATGGCTGGGTCAGGAGGTGCCTCCCCATGATATTTAAATTTCTACCATAACTGGAGCCGTTAACCCTTCCATGCCATGGTCATTCTCATAATCTTGTTAGTATGCATTACTATGTACTAGTTACTATGTGCTATTCATTAAAGTATTTTCAATGTTAAATTTAATTCAAAATTATGATATTTTGATGTTGGTAAGAATGTCAGTGGAGTTTTATAATGCTTGTATTGTCGTATTCACGTATGTACCTGTTCTTAGTCTGTTCTAACCACAATTGGCAGCAATTTTTGGAAAGATGCTTTAGTCTTTTTCTTCTGTTCTGAAAATAATCTAAATATTAATGTGGTTTCTTAACATGCGAGCTGTTTTGCTCCCAGAATTTAACTTCTGGTTGTACTTAAGTGCTACTTGTGAAATTCAGAGTAACCAAAGGTGGCTCTGGAGAGCGTGTCCTGTTTGGCAGCTGTGATGACCCTGCAGCAGTGCAGGGATGGAAGAGGAAGGAATGGCCACCACACCACTGCTCATTCCCACCACAGCTTCAGGATGATGGAAAGGGCTAGAGGAATCAAATAACTTTATAGGTGAGGAGATGATTTAGTTTACTGGAAAATCTGACAAGAGACACTGAAAGGTAGAAGCACCCTGTTATCCAGGAACCTGGCATGGTAGCAGCTGATCCTTCCCTGAATTATCATACCCAGTGAATTCTGGTCTCAGTGTTTCCTGTCCTGCCTTAATTCTACAATCATTATCTTGGCTTCCACTCTGAGTGCCCAGAGAAAGGCTCTTCCAGCTTCTGCAAGTTCTCAGATGATATGCATTGGTTTTATAAGATGCTGCAGCAAATTCAAATCCTCATTTTGTTAAGTCAAGACAAATTTTTGTTAATTTTAAAGTGCTGTGCATTTGCACTCTTGGTGAATGCAATAAGTGGTGCTGAGGTTTCAAAAGCTCTACTCCCCTCTGTCTCTAGGCAAAGTAAATCAGTAATGGGTGCCTGGCTAGAAATCCTTCAATCCACCAGATTCTGAATCATACAAATCTGCAGAGAAAGAAGAAGATTATTTCAAACCATCAGATCATCCCAGAGATCTCAGTCAAATATCTAAACTTTGTACCATTTCACCTGTGGCATGGCTCATACCTTGTTCAGTGTATTGATAGACAGAATCTTTCAGAAAATGATCCTGGCTTCCCTCCTGCATACAAAGACCTGGATTCTCCCGTGTGCCTGGGTTGCACTGTGGGGCTGTCAGGGAGATGGTTACAGCTCTCTGATTTTCCATGTAGCCCCAGGGCCCTGCATTGCTGAAGCCTCTGCCAGCTGGCAGTACTTCCCTAGGGACTATTGCAACGTGGGCTGTACAGCTCCCTGCACTCTCTCCTTCCCCTGTCAAAGCACACAAGGCTGCAAACAGGGTGGGCAGTGAATGACCCACCTACAGGGCCTCTCACATGGTGGTTATGCAAAAAATCATCTTTCTTTGGGTTGTGTGGGTAGAATGGTGGGGATACCAGAGCAGGAAGAAGAAATATTTGAAAAGGTTTATACCTTTCATCATGCCATTGATGCCTTGGGAGGGCTGGCCTGGAACAGAGACTGGACAGAGCTAAGAGAAAAAAGTAGATATTTATTGAAAGGCCTTGAAAGATACACCTTGGGCAGGACAAGAGCCTGGCCAGGGCTACACCCAAGGTGGACCCAAAATGGTCACAAATTGGACAGCTGGTCACGAGGTCTAGCACTTTTATAAGATTTGGTCCATTTGCATATTTGGGTTTAATTGTCCAATTACAACTTCAGATTATGAAGTCCCGTCCTTCTTGTTTTCTCTCTTCAGCCCACCGTTGTTTATGCCAAAAATACATTTTGGGCCTGAAAATTTGTACCCATTGTCCTTGGTCTGCAGCAGGAAAAGAATTTGTTTTGTTTCCCTACTCTGTGAAGAGAGCTCACTAACACTCAGTATGAGGCTCAGAACTGCACCCCTAGGCAGCACAGAATCTGAAAAACATGAGAGCTGAAACTTAAGGCATCACCATGCTCAATGAAAACTCAAACACCAGTAATGATCACAAGTCTCTCATTTTGGGAGCGCAACCTCCACGTGCTTTTTGGATTGTCACTCCACTTTTCTTCTGGATTTCTTCTTAGCAGCTGGTACAGTGCTGTGTTTTGAATTTACTGAGAATAACATTGGTAACACGCTGATGTTGGAGTGGCTGCTGAGTTCCTGCAGCCTCTTCCAGAGAAGATAAAGGAAACCAATGTTTCATCAGATGGTTTTACCAAAGGGGCTTGGACAAGGTCACAGGCATTCTAGCCATTTGTGACCTTTTCATTTGAAAGGATCCCATGCAACAGCTCCAGATAATACAGCAAAGTCTAAAGGCTTTGTAGAGCTGGATGTGAAATAAAAAATATTATTTTGACAACTCTGATTGGAGATGGTTCTTCTACTGTTTTGCTGCCTGAACCAGCTGGAAGAAATTCCCATTTTTCAGTTCGTGACAGGCTCATGGGCCCAAATGTTCTATCAGTAGATATTGCCACTTGTAGCTACAACTTCTCAGTATCTTTGGCTATGGCATCTCCAGATGCTTTGAAAGCACTTTCTGGTGTCAACTCTCTCCATTTTTTAAATAGGCTGATTTGTAGATGTGTTGAAAATCCTCAAAGTCCATTGCTTTTTATGTGCATTCAGCAGTTCTAAGGCCCTGTTCTCTAGATATGCCCACTTTTTTAATTGTGTGATTTCTTTTTTTTTTTGGAGATTGTTTTAGTCTTAATAAATCAAACTTTTTTTTGCTTTTGTTTGTTTGTTTGTGGGATTTTGTTTGTTTTCAATTCAAAAATGCCAGGAGAATTTATGTTAGTCCAACAGTAGAAAAAAAGATCAGTCAAGAATACCTGAATATTCCAAAGTTTAAGTGTCTCACTGTGGAATATTTTGTAATGTGGCAAGCAAAGGCATTTCACAAGGAAGAGTACCATGGCTTGCCCAAGGTCTAAAAGGAAGTTTTTGTCATAAGAATTCAACTAATCCCACTCAAATTTCCCAGATTATAAGGTGAAGTATCAACATTTTGTGATGTGAAGAGAGGTAAATGAAATTGGAAATGTTGAGATAAAGCAGAATGGAGAGTGTGATATCTTAAGAGTATGAAATCTAGTGTAACACAGTGGCTATTTTAATTAGTTTTGAGAGAACAGCAAGATGAGATACTACACATGTGTCTGTGGAAACTGCACAATCCAGAATCATAGTACTGAATAGGGCTTAGATATTTTCTTTCTAAATTCTCTTAACTTTTTTAACATAATGTGAGAGGGGTTTTTTTTGTTTGGTTGTTTTTTGGTTGTTGGTTTTGTTTTTTTTTTTTTTTTTTTTTTTGAATACGAATTATTAACCTAATGTGTTTCCAAGACAAGTTCAATAACTGAACTTCCTGGAAATGTTTGAAACCTTTCCAGACAAGTACACAAGAAAAGATCTGCAGAACAACAGCATCAGTTGTTTTATGGAAGTAGGCTCAAGCTTGATAAAGGACTCTCATATTTGCTAGATTTTTTTCATAGAATGTGGAAATGGCCCAAAGTAAAGACCTGTGGCAGAAAATGCATTTATTTAAACTGTAAGTAGGGGAGATTAGAAATTAAAAATCTTTGTGGTTGGCAAGTCAGGTCTATTGATGGCGGTGAAATTTGATGGTCTGAATTCAGCCTCTGGATTTGGAACTCTCTTTCTATCAGAAAGGGGATGGCATCACTCTGTACCTGAACTCTGATTTGATATTTTTTCCCCTAAATATCCCTTCCCTGCTGGAAATAGGTGTGAGTGGACTGTCAGGTTGACATATCGTGCCTGTTCTAAATTCCTGATCTGAGCCTTCCCTGCCTTGCCCTTCTGTCATCCCTTACCTCCATGTGTAAAATCCAAAATCTTTGCTTCCACATTGCTTCCATTTTCCTTTCACTAGAAACATATACATATGATAAGGAGAATTACAAATTGTTAGAAAATGAACATTTTTTTCCAGCTGAACGTTTTGCTATGCTTTCTAAATATACTACACTCCATTGTTTATTTGTTAATTTATGGATTCATAGGTAGGGTTCATTCCCTCAATGAAAATTGAGGAGATTTTTTGTCATATATCATTTTGAGGTAAACTCTTTAAACTAAAAAGCTCAAAGACTAATTTCAATTAAAAATGAAACAGTACATTCTAAAGATAATGAATTATTAAGAATTACAGTTTTTCTATGCACTTTTCTGCTGACAGTATTCTACTTCATTTGAATTTAACCTTGAGATTATATTCTAGTGCACAGGGATTTTTTTTTCTATTTCACAGAACAACACACACTAATTAAATGGTCATATAAAGAGAAGGTAACTTATTCTACACAGAGTCATTATTTTCAGGTCCCAAATATCCTTTGTAGAGATTAAAACCTATATTAAAAAAACCCCTTTCTACCAACTGGAATGCAAATTGAAATGCTTGTGTTTGACATAATTATTTTGGTCATGTATTTTGGAAAGAATATATCAATGCCTTCAAAAATTCTGAACTTTACAGTGAGGATATGTTTGTAGTTGTGAGACAGTCTTTACTGCATGTTATCTTATGCAAAATTTATCTCCTCCAGAAATCCACCTGTAGTTACACATGCAAAGTTTAGATATTTTTAAAGGATTCTACTCCTATTCAGGTATTAAGTAAAATAACTCAAAATATAATGGAAGTATTAAACCTTATAATTATTGTAGTTTCCAATATAATAGAGCTGAAGTTGGTTAAAAATTGAGCAGGAGAAAAAATGGGAACAAATTGAGATGTGTTTTTCTTTAAAACAAATAGACTTTTTATGTATTATAAGAGACAGAGGTTTTTTGTTATTTCTTTTTTTTTAACAAGTAAAAAGCATAAAAAACCAAATGTGCCAGCTCTGACATTTCCTGTCTGATGACAACGATGAGATCCAGCCTGTTAGGGCTTAAAATGAATGTCTTGTCTAATTTGTGCTCTTCAAATTTATTTCTTTCCTCCCAACTGTCTCATTTTACCCCACCTGTCACACATCACACTTTCACACCCCTACCTTACTTTTTCAGATTTTACAAGCTTTGCCTTCTGTTTTCTCCCATCTTAAATGTGATCCTTTTCTCTTTAACTATTCACTTTAGGTTTTTGCCTTTTTTTTCTCAATTTCCTCATTTGTATGCTATTTACTCTTGTACCTGTTAAATGAACACTTAAAGAAAAACAGAACAATAAATTTAAGCAACATGAAATATAAATAATAAAAATATTAGTGCTTAAGGGCATTGATATTTCCCTTAAAACAAAACAGTATTCACATGGTGTCTTTAATCATATAATTTAAATAAAACTTTAATGGATTCTCTGGATGTACAATTAATGTTACGAATGTTTAAGATGTTTATTTGCATCTTGTTAGAATTCGGGTGTTCTCCTTAGAATTTTGTAAATTCTGTACAGCTGAACAACAGCAGAGTTGGAATGAGCACTGATGAGGGATGTGAAACTTGCAAGTCATTAATTTTTTCACATATTGAATGTTAATATTTGAGATAAGTTGGCTTCTCAAATATTGAAAATATCTTACTTATTCTTGATAATTTCATGCTCCTTAAAACAAGTGCTTCCAGTGTCTAAATATTGGGCATGAGTGGCGAAATATCTCTAGGCATTCTGTACTATTAATTTTATTAATTACCTGTGTTTATTAATAGCATTTGGTCTGGACTTGTGTCAAATTATCCTATGCCTTTGGGTGTCAAGAAATTTTATTAAAGCCTCTAAAGCACTGAAATATAGATGCAAATGCCAGAAATTTGACTTACTAAACAATGATGTCAGTACTGGATTTGAAATTTGGTTGACTTGTTTGAGAAGATGGTTAAAGCATACAGTCTTAATTTTAGGTAGTTATAATTGACAATAATTGACAAGTGGATTTAATTCCTTTTTAACTTGTTGAATTCTTTTGTAGTTCCTTTCATGTCTTTTTATTGCACACTGAGTAACACTTTTTGATTTACTTCAAGGAGGGCACGGCTTCTTTCCTGTTTTGATAATCCTGAATTTTATTTTTATGTTTTGTTTTTTTAAATATCATTCAACTTTTTCATTTAAGATTGCTAAATACACTCTGCAAAGCTGCCTGTCACACATTAATGTCAGTGACTCTAAGCTATGTTTAAGTTATCCACTGGCATCTAGTAATTATCCAGAACCATGAAACACAAGGCAGTATTCTCTGATGTGTAAAATTTCAATTCTGTATGTATTTCTTCAGCCTTAAACACACCTAGAAAAGAACGTCAGTTTAACTTTTGGCGTTACATCTTTTAAAGTTTTTGGTTTGGTTTTTTTGTGTTTTTTGTTGGTTTGGTTTTTTTTTTTTTCCTCACAGGTCCTCTAAAGCTGAAAGAATTGTAGCACAAACCAGCTTAAATATAGGTCCAAAGAGAAATGGTGTGATGGTGACCACACAATACATGTCACACACTAAACATGCTTATGGCTGCCTCTGCTGAAACTCCTTTCAAAATTAACTCTGATTTCTCTAATGCTGTCCACTGCAGCATTAGAGTTTTAAAGTTTTAAATTATATCAGAATTAATCATAATGTTGTGATTAATTTTTCTGGTACGAGTTTTAAGCAATGGAATCTCCAAGACAAAGAATTTGTCTAAATCATTGATAACTTTATCTGATAACATGCTGCAGATGTACAATAGCAATTCCATAAATGGGCATAACAGGAAGCTCTTGCTTCCTTCTAAATCTTGTTTTCTGCCCTCTATTTTGAGATACTGCTTCATACGAAACGCATGCACATAGGCACAATGAATTGGTATCAGACAGAAAGTATGTGAATTCTGATACCTTTTTATCAGTTGTACACCAAGAATTCTACTTTTTAAATGATATCCTGCCAGCTTTTTCACAATCCATTAATTCCTGGATCAACATCAGAGGGAATGTCAGAGCCGACTGAAATTCTTGTAAGACACAGATGTCAGGATCAAAAGTCAGAGACATTCTCAGAACAGCAGGGAAGCCTGCTTGTTAGACCTTAATCGTAACAATTAGTATCTGCCATGTGACATTCTCTATACCCTGCCTATATTTCTGTTAAGTTCCAGGCATGCAAAAAAGAGAAAGTATTTACTGAAGTCAGAGACAAAAGTACACTGGCTATTAGTCTTCTATCCCTTTTTGCAAACTTTTGTGTGGTGTCTTATCCTAAATGGTAAAAAAAAGAAAAAAAAATAGAATTGCATCAACCTACATTTAGATAGAAATAATTTTACACTAAAAATATGCAATTCTGTTCTGACTCTATTATGTGAAGTTATTAGTTTAATGTATATCATTAATGACTAGCTAATCTTCAAGGGAAAGGCTGCTGGTACCTAGATTTATCTACACTGTTTGCCTGGTAGGAAAAAACCTGCTTGTATTCTTATGGTTAAAATTTGCATGGTTTGTAAATTTGTTGTTGGTTTTAACCATCTTAGCTCTGAATATTTTGCTTTCACAATAATAATATTATCAGATTTTTTTAAAAGAATTATCTCCTTAGTGCATTAGAGACTAGAGGACACTGAAATGGTCAGACTCCTTTCTGCCCCTTTGTTGTTTTATGGTTTTAGCATTCTGAATTGAAGCAACCATTTCAGGCATATGCAGGTTTGTGGGCCTGTATTTGTAATTCTTCAGTTGTGAAAACTCTTCTTGGCTATAGGCACATCACAAGTTATTTGTGTCTCAATTCTTTATCCTCTTCCTTAACCTTCCTTTAATTATTACATTGATACAGCAGAAGCTGTCAGGCATGCCAACTTCATTTTTCATTTTGTGTAGTGGAGAAGAGCAAAAAGAAAAGGGAGAGTAAAAGCATCCTGAAAATGAGGAAACAGGATCTTTGGAGAAGTTGGAAGTGTTAATTAATATCAATACTTTATATAATATATACAACATCAGATATCATATCTGTTATGTTATCATATGTTATCAATGCTTTGTATTAAATATACTCAATATAAGTAAAATATATTAAATATAACAAGTTGGTCTTAATGGACATGACTAAATTAAGTAAGATACCCCAAAACTCCTAATATTTCCTTTTGCTTTAGAGAAAAAATAGAGGGAACTGTGAGGGAACAATAGAATGGCCTAAAGAGCCTCATATCTGAGCTAGAAAGGTAAGAATAGATTTTCACCCTCCAGATAGCCTGAAAGAAGTTGGCGGGTTTTGCTGGGGAATTCAAAATGTGTGAACATAAGATTTTGAAGAAGAATTTAATGACTAAAATCGAGCAGCAGAGGGAGAAGAATGAATATTAAATAGTAAGACTGACAATAAGTCAAGTAAAGCAACACTTTCCTGTGCCCCATATCTCTTGAAAGGAGAGGACAGAGTCTAAAATGAAAAGAAATTAGCATTTCAGATAATGATTGCAAAGAGTATGAATGTGAGGAATACCAGGAGATAATGGATTATTCAAGTATTATGTTCTTTGTAATGGGAGAATTAAAGTATTTTCAGGAAAATATTGAAGTATAAATAGACAGACTTGTAAATTACAGAACTGTAACTTCACTTTGGGGAGATTAGTTCCAAAACTGGTCAAAAATTTCAGCCTCAGAAATGAAGAAGGTGGTGAATGGCCATAGGAGAACAAAATAATGGGAGAAGAAAATATACTTTTCCTTTTTTAATAAAAATCAGATCTGAAAAAGATAAAATAAGGAGATAGAGAGCACAAGTACAGGAGATAAATATGAGGAAAGGTTTGACAAGGAGTTGCAGCTGGAAGAGAAGCTGGAAGAGATTGGTGTCCTCTTAGTTATCTGTAAAGGAAAACAGCAGCTTTGAACTGAGAACCTGGACAAGCTACAAAAAGGAGGAGCAAATGTGGGGCTGGATTATACCTTATCAGTACAGAAACAAGAACCACACTTTGTCCCAGACATGTTATCCAAATTGCCATTGGAACACCTGTGTTCAGATGTCTCCAAAGATGGAGCCTCCACGACCTCAACAATAAAAAAGTGCTCTCTGAGGTTCAGATGGCACCTCCTGGGTCTCCTCTTGTGCCCATTGCCTCTGCTCTTGTCCCTGGGTATCCCTGAAAGGAGCCTGACTCTCCTCTGAACCCCTTTGCTGTTTATGTATATTAATAAGCTGCCCCTGAGCCTCCTCTTCCCTGGGGTGATGAATTCCAGTTTCCTAGACTTTCCTTGTCCCTAAATTTAAATTTTAGAGGTGCAAGTGTGCTATGGAGCTGCCTTCTTCATAACAGGCAATGTATGAAAAAAAAATTGACTATTTTGTTTGCCTGCATTTCAGCTTAATCCCTGATATCTCATGGATTTTGGACACACATAAGTAGTAATAACACTTTATTCTAATATGCCACATATTTAGCATGTTAATATCTGTGAGGAAAATAACAGCCTACAGGAAAGCCATTAATCCGAAGCACTAAATGCCAAAGGTAAAAATTAATGAATTCACTAATGGCTTTTTCTTCTTTTATCCCCACTGTTATCATTTAGCTGCTTTCAGTTATCTGCAGTTTCCTCTCTTTTCAGGAGTATTTACACAAACATGCCCAATTTTAGCATTTAGAGCATTTAATACTGAAATAGAAGCAACAAACAAGTAATATTCTTGTGTGATTTAACTAGAAAACTAAAATCACTTTCTGACAAAGAAGACAAAATCTGCAAGAAGCTGGAAATTAGTTTTATAACTGACCAGGTAGAGCAGGTCTTCAAAACCTATGTGCATTACGCTGAAGTTGGTGTCTTGAGGAGGAGGGTTTGATCAAACACTCTTTGCTTTTGGCAGGTAAGAGAAATTCTACAGCAACTGCTACAAAAATCTGTTTATTTTATATTTTATTTGTGAGAGGAATTGTCTTCAAACTGTGCATGCATGTGTAGACAGAGGTTTGTTTTCATTTTATTTCGGTCCAGTTTTGTGTCATTCAAAAACTGAAAACCCACGAAGTGAGAAAACAAGATTTGTTTTGCTTTGTTTTCATTTTAACACATAAAATAAGTATCTTCTGAAAATAACTTCAAAATCTCAGATCTAATTAACTTAATTGTAGTTAGCTCTCTACTATCTCAAAGCTCTGAACAGGGACAAGAAGAAATGCCCTGAATTTAATGAGGAAGCACAAAAGAGCTTCCAGTGCAATACAGAACAGCTATTTGGATGCCCATTTTGTTGGTAACTCAGGACCAAAGTGTTCTTTACTTAACTTCTTGACTGACTTTTAAAAATTTAAAGAGATCTATCCATGTCTTAAAGAAGTTTAAAGAGGTCTATGCCTTTTTAAAGATGCTCCATATTGCAGCTTTTCTGACTTGTATTTACATATTTGTGTGTGTGTGTGTGCATATGTACTAATGAAAGTCTATCCTCAGCATAATTCATGATATACAGGACACCATCCAGGACCAATTAGGCTTTTTTCTTTCTGAGAATCTCTTTTTTGCCCTCTTTGAGCTATATATAAACAAGAGACACTAAAAACAGTTAAGACTCAAAAGAGCCTGAAGTAATTAAGGTGACTTGTGGATTTAAGGAAAATATTCAAGGTAGTTCTGATGTAAATTCTGTGCTGAGGAGAGCCAAGGCATAAAAACTTTTATTTCTACTTTTTGAGAAGCATCCTGTTAAAAAGGGAACCAGACAGAGAATGAATTATGGTACTAGTAACAGATTCCAATGTTTTTAAACCCTAAACCAGGACAGACATTCATCTCTAATATTTGTCTGGTCATCAAGAGCTTTGACTTCTGAAACTGCCCTAAAGGTGGAAGTGTTCAGACACAATACATAAGAGAACAGCTGAATTTTACTTTTATGAGCTCTTAGAGCATGCAGAATTTCACATCCTTAAGAACATTTCATATTAGTTTACTTTTAGTGTCAGTGCTAAAACCACTGTTTACACTAAAACTGTAGAGGTGGCCAAATCTAAGGAAAATAATGACATCTTCAACAGCTAGGATAAGAAAGAGATGATCATTGGGAGCCTTACTTATAATTAAGCCTTTCAAAGTAATTAAATGTATTGCTAAATGCTCTCAGAATAATGACAATGAAATGGGATATTCTTCAGGTACTGACTGTACTGTCACTGACCTCTGGCAAATATTTATTCCAGCCCTACTCAATAATTCCCATCCAGCCACAACTCTTTGGTTCCCCTACTTTTCTGGGAAGCTTTATGGTTTCTGTTAAGAATGACATGATATTAATTAGCTCTGTCTCAGATATTCTGGAGAGAGTCTGGATTTTCTGGGAAGACTGTGCCTTACTGGCTTCTTCCATCTCAGAGATTGATTAAGTGTGCAACACCTGGTCTTGTTGAGCCACTGTTATCATCTGAGCCTAATTTTTCTTTCTCTCTTCTGTTTTTTAAGTGTTTAGTGCCACTCAGTTTCTGGTCTTCTTTCTTTATTTTTATCTGTTCCAATTTTGTCTCTAATACTGTCTGTCATAGTTTCCTTTGCTTATTCTACATTCTTTAATCCTTTAACTCTCTTCTAATTTTTTCTACTACCAAATTTCTTTTATTTTCTTACTCCTTCCCTACCTATATCATCTGTTACTCAGATTTCACACTTTGTGCATGGAACATTCCATCGTTTGTAGAGCATTCCATGTGTTTGGCCACTAAATCTGGCACTTACCTTACACTGCTTGTGACTCTCTAGCTTTGAAGTTGTCAATTGAACCTGTAGAGAATGGTCCTGAGTCTTTGTGCTGTGCTCATGAGGTTGTGAAAGAGATCTTGAGAGTAGTTCTTATTAAAACAATAAAGCAAAAAAAACCCATCCATACTCAGTGCTACTTTGGGATGAATAATGCTTGCAATGAGTGATTTGAGGGAACATAGTCCTGGAGTTATGGTATGGATCTTTTGCATAAGAAACACAGGTTGTTAAAAAGTACAGCCAATCAATTAACAACATTTGAGCAAGGCAACATTTGGAAACCCTGGATATAAACAGATAGTCTAGAAGAATGTGCACTCTAAGTAAAAACTAGGATTTAATTTTTTAAATCATTGCAAATTATTATATCTACAGCTTGCATGGCTTTTCTTGCTACAAAAATTAAGCAAATCTTTATGCCAAAAATTAGTATTCAGAAGTTGGTAAGCATTTTCCCTGTATTCATTATTATTTTTTTTTATGATAGCCTTTATAATATGTCAAAAGTAAATACTATGTCCATAACCATGTCAGGCAGGGACTGACAAAAGTTTTCAGAACTGAGATGTCTTGTGCCATGAACAGTGTTTATCTGAAGATCCAAAAAGCTTCCAGGTGACACTGACTGGATCACTTGAGTGGAAAAGTTTGTTTCACTGTTGAGACAGCAAGTCCTACCTGCCCATTTGGCTGTGGTGTGGTGTGTTTAGCTTCATTTATACACAAACATCAGAGTAGTGCTACTGCAATTCTTCCTGCAGAGGAAGTGAATTATTTGCAGGTGATGTGATAAAGAGAGACAAGAGGAAGAATTCTGAAGGCTCACCCCGACTGCCCTTTAACAAAAAATGAATTACACCTTGGCTGCAGGACCTGGGTCACAAAACACAGGCCATTCTTCTGCTGCTGGGAGGGCATAGGAGTAACTTCTTATCTTTTAGTTAATGGATGAAACACAGCCAAAGTGGTTTTCAGAAGAAGGTATTAATCATACACCTGTTAAAGTCCACCTCCTCTTGGTGGCCATGAAACCACTACATGGAGGCTTTGCCACAATTAGAAAAGAATAAAAAGGAAAATAACAATACAAGTCGTTGAGCTCTATGAGGGCCTGGATAAGCAGAGCCTTGCTTCTCATGTTCCAGTTTGATTAACAGGGACAGTTTAATAGTGTGCTAGACACCATAAGTGGAAATCTTCACTGAGGATACTGAACATAAGTAATTTTAAACATAATTTATACTTAGAAACTCAGATGAGATTGCTGGGGGGAAGGGTTCTAGGGCAGGTTAGTGAGAGGATAACCTAAACCAGCCCAATCTTAAGCTTAGTTCTCAGAGTGGAGAGTTCAGCAATAGTTCTGCTGTGGGCAGCCATTTGGAATCTTGACTGCTCCATTCTGTTATTTACCTAATTGTCTGAAATCCACTTATTTATGCAAATTTCTCTGCAGGGTTCAGAATTTCTCTTATAAAAAGTTTTACCCAGCTCAGTCCAGCCTGGGGTCCAACCCAGAATATCTTATTTTTTGAGTCTGGCTTCATAAAAATGCTGGAAATAAAAAGGTGTATCTAAAACTATACTATATTTTGCCTGTGAAAAACATACAGCTGCTTCATATTCTATTCAAAGATAAAACTGTCCATGATAAAACCGTATGTTCAGTGTCACTAAAGATAAAATCAGAATTATGTTCTAATCTGTTTTTCAAGGTGGTGCTAGGAGAGAAACAAAGAAAGAATATTGAGACCTTTGAAACTGGAGAGAATTACAGATGTCTTCACAATTGCAGAATGCCTGGTGATTATGTTAACTGCTAGCATTTACTACCTTCTTCTCCTATTTGTTTCAGTGGTTGAATGGCTACCCAACAACATCTAATGTCTTTTTTGTCCATTACATTCTGGGATGACTATTTTTTAGCCATTTAAACAAGAAAGACAACGAAAAAAACCCCCACCAAAACCCAAACAAAACCCCCCAAAAGATAAAAAAACCCAACCACAAAACTTGAAGTAAGCATGAAAGCAATGATGCATTTTCATGAAGCAATTCAAGATGACAACAGAGAAATTAGTTTATCTTTTAGGCTAAAGTAGGACTGGAGGACTGAAGAAGTGGCATTTACTCACAGGAAGCAGAGTTAAGAATAAAATAAGCTAATTTTATTGCCCATGAGTTAGACAAAGTGTCCCACATTACAGAAGCAAATACTGGCTGATTCTAAGTTAATACTTCATTTATTTCTATATTATCTTATTTCATTTCACGTAATGAAAGGTATGGGCTTTCTTTCCAAACCTGGCTGCTTTATACCCTCACACAGGGTATAGCATTTACAGCTGTGCTGTTTTCATTTCTGCTTTCAACACTGTGGTTGCCCTGACAAATGGAAAATCCTGCCAAAGGCCGTACCTATTTGAACAACACACCTTTGCTGTTTGGGAGCCTTTTATTTTCTCTCTCCTTCACAACCTATCTAAAACCACATTTATTTAATGAAACATTTTTTCTTTAGTCTCTTCAGAAAAGACGCATAACATCACAGGCCCTAAGTTTCAGTTTCCCTCTCTTTCTTCTAATGCTTTTGCACTCTTTCAAGTCAATCATCCTTTTATTTCATATTTTATGCCTGCATGCTGTTCAGACAATTGACAATACACCTGAGCTTTCATGTCTAAGGCACTTACTTCATACCAATGTAATGACAATAATTTCTATCAGGTTATTCTGTTTTTCTTGCTGTATTTGCCACAAAACAAGTTTTATACGGCACCTTGTCCAAGAGTTTCTAGCCACAGAATCATTTAGATCATTGAGTTCAGTCATTAACCCATCACTGGCAGGTACACCACCAAATCATGCCCCCAAATGCCACATCTACATATCTTTAAAATACCCCCAGGGATGGTGACTCAACTGCTTCCCTGGCCAGCCTCTTCCAGTGCTTGGCAATCCTTTAGGTGTTAAAACATGGGAGATTGCAAAGATGGTCTTCATCATCTTTTAGAAGAATGGCAAACAAACAAAACTCTGTTCTTCACTGTTTCAGTTTCTCAGCATCATTTTTACATTATTATCCCATATAATCCCAGGAGTTTGGGATATTTGAAGAGTTTCTGGGGTGTGCCACAACACGCTTGGGTTCCCAGCTATCAGCCATTTGAATTCTTGCACACCTGGCTCGACCACGTAGCTCAGCTCGAGGCAGTGTCCAGCACGGGGCTTGGGCATGTGTCGCAGCCAATATCCAAGTAAGAATTTCCTGGAGTGGCCCTGTTTTACAGCAGCTGTTGAGCTGCCAGACAAGGGGAGTGAGAGCAAAGGAAATGCTCCCCACAAATTTC